>NW_028236879.1:0-57167 GCF_017979445.1 Akebia trifoliata
CACAAATCAAATTAAACAAGAAGAAAATTGTTAGTTAAATTTAGCAGAAAAGAAAGACAACAGATTACAATACTAACAGGCCATGAAACCTGAATAACACATGGGTATTTACTGCGATTCTCACAATTCTGGCATGGACATGCATACATAACCGTAGATGATTTTTACTCATATTGCAAGGAAACACATCTATGGTTATGTGCACATCCCACATCAGACTTGTGAGAATCGCAAGTTGGGCCCACTGAGGCAAGAACTAACCTTGGATGAAATTCTGTCTTGTTTAAAAATATTAATTTTCCTCTCTTACACCCATTTACAGGTATGAAATTGAAAATCTCGATTCTGGTCCCCTTTTTATTGGAACTGATTAGAACTGGGTCTAATATGGAACGAGCTTGAACCATTAGGTTCTATCCGATGGGTACCCCGTGGAGGGTATCCGAAACTGATTTATTTATTTTTACATGATTTATGATTTTCCTATATTTTAAGATTAACTTATATATAGTCTTCGATTTTTCATATAAACTAAATATTGGTGCTTAAAATGGACCATCTCTTCATATAGTTTATTACTGGTAAACCAAATGAATTTTAATTTTCGAAAAAAAGTTTTTAGTGGAATAAATTATAATTAAGTTGATATTTTATAGATAATATTTATTTTTAGAAAAAAAAAAGTTTATAATGATTTTGAAATATTTTTTTTCATTCTCAGTGATTATTTTGCAATCGGAACCAAGAAGAACTAGAACTGAAAAAACAAAATATGATTCTAATTCCCAGAAATTGAAATGAAAACGACCCCTTCAAAAAAATAAAAATAAATAAATAAATTGGGCCTTTAATTCAAGAAGGAGTCGGGTGTGTTGGTTAGACCCCACCCAACGACGCAAGTGGGTTAGTTTCAAAGTTGGAATCAAAAGAAGTGGTGGTGAATGGAAGAAGACTTGTATTATTATGGTATCAAACAAAAGCTAGAATCTTCCAAAAAATTATGAGTTGTGAAACCCCCGTGAGCTTTACCAACTTATTTAATATTTTATTGCTGATGATCAAGGTGGAGCTAGGATTTTGCTCATGTGGGGGCAATCAAGAGTAGAAAAAAAATTGTGAGGACAATTTAGAGAAAAAATAGTTGTGGGGGCGACTAAAAGTGGAAAAAAATTTGTGGGGGCAATAGTGGCAGATTTCTTTCTATGCCGTTAAAATAAGTTTCAATAGCACATTAATCCAAAGAATTTGAAAACTCTTGTGGGGGCAAGTGCCCCCACTCTAAATCCACCCTTGATGATGATGATGGATTTTGTTATTGATATTAATCTAATTTTCATATGAATTATTATTATTACTAATGAAAAATCAATTTGTTATGTATTAAATATTCGTCCCCTTAAACCATTGACTGAGGGGGGAGGGGGGGGGGGTAAATTGGCAGATTTACCAAAACATGCACAACATTTCAAATATATATATCAAAACGGTACACTGTAGCAATTAATTCTGAAAACGGTAAATTTACCATTTTCGGAATTAATTTTTTTTACCAAAACGGTAAAAACAGTAAAATGTATTTTTTTTTATCGAAAATGCCCTTTTTTATTTTTTGATTGAAATTAAGAAAATAAAATTAATTTCGGTAAAAAAAAATTATAAATACATATGATTGTTGGATTACTGAAAGAGAGTGAATCTTTTTAGTTGGATTTTCATTTTTTTAAGGTTAAAATTGTAAATATATATGTAAAACAAAAAAAGGGTATTTTTGGTATAAAAAAAAATTATTTTACTGTTTTTACCATTTTGGTAAAAAATATTAATTCCGAAAACGGTAAATTTACTATTTTCGGAATTAATTGCTACAGTGTACCATTTTCGGAATTAATTTCGAAAACTCTACCGTTTTGATAAATTATTCGGGTAAATTCCCATTAAACCGTTAGAATCTGGATTCAGGTCAGGGGAATGGGAAGGGCCATGGATGAATTTAAAGGGTTAAATGGTCCTAGTGCCTAGACTGATTCGCTTTTGAAAAGTGACTCAGCCTAATAGTGTGAAATGGTAATGTCGAAAATAATACCCATTTTTTTTATAGATTCTTTTCCCACTTCAACTCGGGTTAATTTACTGGATCGGATCAAGTTATTAGGACCAGTAGGGATCCAATTCAATCTATGGCCCTACCAGCCCGACAAAAAGATTGGAAAAACAGGAGAGTCAAGGTGTTAAACTAGTTATTCGACTCCACTTCTCTTTCCTTCTTGGTAACTTTTCTCTCAGATTCTTTCTCCATAACCTATAATCTCTTTCTCCAACTCTGTTCCAACCAATGCAATAAAAATGAACTATATTAGTGATTTGTGACCATTACATCATAATAATTTTTTTTTATGGACTTTATAGATAAAATTACAAAGCTCATCATAAACAATCTCAAATCCAAAGTATTTAAATCATCAGTAAAGATCATTTTTGGAGTGTAATCTACCATGGGTAGGCCAAAGCCCAAACAGTTCTTGGAGTGTAATCCAAAGTATCTAAATCATCAGATAAGATTATTATTATTTTAAATTAATCCAATCTTTCAAAAATAAAAAAATCATGTAGAAAGTAGAAAGTAATTTTTTATTTTTTAATTAAGATTATTATTATTTTTTTAAATTAATCCAACCTTTCAAAAAAAAAAAAAAAACTTTTTTAAGAATATATTTTATATACCTAAAACAATTTACTTTTTTATTTTATTTTTGAAAGTTAAAAAATTTATTTCAATTAATTTCAATTTTTTTTTTTAATCTTAATTTTTTTTTTTAAAGTAAAAGAAAACTACTTTATACTTTTTAAGAGTTCCTTTATACTTTCTATTTCTTTCTTTTTTATGATAGGGTGTCTGAATTTAGTCTGACTAAGGGGATGCAAAGAGCTAAGGACGAAACCAAGGCATATGGATCCCTCCCGGGCACGTGCAACGCTCGCACATCACACGCATTGGGCAAGTGAGGGTACGCCCTTACGGGTGGCCTCGAGAAAATACTACTCATATTGGGTATCAAACCATTGAGCCACTCCCTCGGGGTTTTCTACTTTCTACTTTGTATCCATAAAGGACCTAAGTCTATCCCAAAAATATTCTAAATTGACTTAGCAAAGTTAGCTGATTTATAGAACTATATGGGGATTTACTCAAGAGTGCCCATGGGAAATGTTAGGAAGTTGTGGTATGAAGCACACAAATACAATGAAATAGAAATGAGAAATTAAAGAAAATGATGAACACAATACTTTTATGTGGAAAAACCTTCAAACAAATTAGAGTAAAAAATCACGGGCAAATTATAGAAAGATTTCATTATAGCAAAAGGATTGCAACTCTTTCTCTATATAAATAAGAGAGTACAATTGATAATACCTTCTCTCTTTTAGTATGAGAAAATACATACTCTCTCAATTATTGTGCTCAAAATGGGATACATAAAAAACAGAATGTTACAATGTATATATAGGTAACATGAGGCGGTATATTTGCATGTGAACACAAATTCATCACGACATATATTCCAACCATCAAGTTGTAAGATAATTTGTTTTTATAGATATCTATATATTAATGAAGCCACCAAATTTGACTTTTCATTAGAAGATACTTATTTTTACAGCTATCTATGTATTAATGAAGCCATCAAATTTGACCTTTCAAATTCTTAATAAAGAAGCAAATGCTTCTTAGCCAAGAAATGATAACCGACTTAAAGCCAACAAACAAAAATGGTTTTATTGTCTGACAAGAAAGACATGAAGGCTTTTGCTATTAGAGGCAGTGGCACCAATAAATGTACTAGAGAGAAGCCCAATTCCTGAACCTGAAGTTAGAATAATGTTTTTTGATACATTTCTCAATATGGTCTTCCCCTGAATCACCATGTTTCCATCAATGATTGAGATCTTAGGTGTGACCGTCATCTTCGATAGCTGTAATTGCACCAGAAATCAAATTAAACAAGAAGAAAAGTGTTAGTTAACTTTATTAGAAAAGAAAGACAACAGATAACACTACTAATAGGCCATGAAACCTGAATAACACGGGTATTAATTCGATTCTCACAATTCTGACATGGACATGCATACATAACCGTAGATGGTTTTTACTCGTATCGCGAGGAAACACATTTATGGTCATGTGCACATCCCACGTCAGACTTGTGAGAATCGAAGTAAATTCTTTTTGGTCATTTCAGCATTTTTCAATCAGTAAATATAAAAGATAGCTAATATTGGTGCCCTAACTTTTACTTATTACATCCCTAATTTCTTAAATTATTTCTCACTCCCTCGTTAAAGATTAAACACGTCGTTAAAGCTGTTCAACAGGCTCATATAAAATTCTAAGTCTACCAAAGATACTTAAACAGTGAGAGAGAGTCTATTGGCACCCCACCCCAATTTTTACTCATACTCAACCATTGGCTTTTTATTTTATTTTATTTAAGTAGGGTGTAACAAGTAAAAGTTGGAGGTGCTAATAGCAGCTCTCATAAAAAATTTAGATCGGAAATTAAAAGCAATTCATAGATTATGCTTATGGACTTGGAAAATTTGGTTTTAAGGCCTCAGAAATTATTTTCTCATGGAAGCAAAATTATAAATCTGCTTTTTGAAGATAGGAGCATTTTTTTACCTCAAATTTCTCTGTTAGGCGTATTTTTTCTACATGAAATTGATTTTCTAATAAAAAAATAAGATACGAAAAATCAAGTTCTTGATCTGTTCGTTTCTGAACTAAAAACTCCATTTTCATCAATTTTGAGAGATCAGTCAAGAAGAAAATTGATGGAATCATGAAATGAAACGTAACGACAAATGTTAAGTGGATTCGGATTTCGAAAAGTCAGTTAACTTTTTCAATTATAATTAAAAATACTTTCTTTCACCGAAATTCTAGGTTTAGATGTCGAATACCTTTTTGTGATGAACAGTAAATACTTTGTGTCATTTCAGCATTTTCCTGGGGGAAAAACATTGGAGAAATAAGGACTCCTCTCCTCTATGCGGCTTCCTTTCAAAAGTGAAAAACATTGAAAAAATAAGGTCTCCTCTCCTCTATGCGGCTTCTTTAGCTAAAGTTGGTTCTATAGAAATTTGACTTTTGAAAAAACTGAAATTTCTTCTCAAACATTCCCCCTAAGTTGAAATTTCATGCTTTTCTTTTGTTTATGATCATTTCAACATTTTCCCTAAGTTGAAATTTCTTCTCAAACATACATTGAACGATTATTTAATTGCAATAAATGCTTTTGAACTCTTTTTCATCCAAAAACTGTTTGAATATCATATATGAATAATTATAAACTGACTCCCCCTATGACATACTTTCCTTCTACTTTCTTGATGTGGAATACTCATAGAATCATAATTTTTCTTGGGATACACAATTGCGCATCCCCTTTAATATGTGTAGTAGTGTATCCTTAAAAAAAATAAAAAAATTATGATTCTATGCACATGCCATGTCAAGAGAGTTTAGTGGGAATCAGAAAACACGACTCATCATATATTTAGAAATGTGTCCGCTTTTGAATTCTTATAATACATGTGAAATAAGCAAAATTGTAATTGTGGAGAATAACGTAATCTTTTCCATAAATTCTTCATTATTCATTAATAAGAGGTCGATGTATTTAATAAAATTTTAGTGGTTACTAGTTATTTATGGAACTGTCTATTTCCTATACTTTTATGTTACTTTTAATATCTATAGATAGATATAAAAAGGCAAGTCTCCCTTAGTGGTTGACAAACACACATTACCAAAAGAATAATTTACCAAAATGGTAGAGTTTTTGAAATTATTTATCAAAACGGTACACTATTCAAAATATTTTCGAAAACGGTAATTTTACCATTTTCGGAATTAATTTTTTTTATCAAAACGGTAAAAACAGTCAAATGTATTTTTTTTATACCGAAAATACCCTTTTTTTGTTTTACATATGTATTTATAATTTTAACCTTAAAAAAATGAAAATCCAACTTAAAAGATTCACTCTCTTTTGGAAATCCAACAATCATATGTATTTACAATTTTTTTTTACCAAAATCAATTTTATTTTTGTAATTTAAGTCAAAAAATAAAAAAGGGTATTTTCGGTAAAAAAAAAATATTTTACTATTTTTACCGTTTTAGTAAAAAAATTAATTCCGAAAATGGTAAAATTACCGTTTTCAAAAATATTTTTAATAGTGTACCGTTTTGGTAAATAAACGAAAAGTTGTGCATGTTTTGGTAAAGCTGCCTTACCAAAATGACTGAGGCACGATTTCTGGACTTTTGGGTTGGAAAATCAACAAAATGGTTGTCAAATATGGATGAGATCTAACTGGATGTCCAGGACCAGGCAAGCCACTAAAACTGACTCTTTGGGGGTGGAGAATTTTTATATGAGCCTAATCATAATTGTAAATAATTACTAAAATTACTTGAATGAGTATTATACTGTTGACATTATAGTTTGAGTCAAATCTTTATAATGTTCAAGGAATGTGTTCTGAATCTTTAATTAGGATACGATAAATAATTTAAGAAATTAGAATGTAGGGTCTCGTTCGGCATCCAACCATTTACCTAACAATTTGTCCAAGCATTTTTGTCTTACATGGGTTAGAAATTTTGGAATGGACTGATTTTTGGTGAGGATGATCTCTATGGTGAGGAGATCACCCTTATCAAAAATCAACCCATTCCAAAACTTCTAACCCCATGTTTACAAGTTGAAAAATTGTGGATCGTCTATTTTTTGTAAAGTATTTGTGATGGGGTCAGAAGTTTTATAATGGGTTGATTTTTGGTGAGGATCCCATTATAAAACTTCTAACCCATGTAAGACAACAATAATTGGACAAATGATTGGGTGTTGAACATTTTCCTAGAATGTAATATGTAAATTTTGAGATCATAATACTAACTCTTTTTTTTTTATTTTTTATAAATCAAATGATCCTATTGGTTTATGGTGGAGTACTGGTTGATTTCTTTTTCAGGCTGATGAAGATGGGTAGTACCGAGTGCTGTCTTTTTCAGGCTGATGTGGATGGGTATGTAAAAAATAAAATAAAATAAAATAAAAAAAATTGAAAAACATTGAAATGAGGACTCCTCTCCTCTACGAGGACTCCTCTCCCCTACGCGGCTTTCAAAAGTGAAAAACATTGAAATGAGGACTCCTCTCCCCTACGCGGCTTTCAAAAGTGAAAAACATTGAAGAAATGAGGACTCCTCTCCCCTATGCGGCTTCCTTAGCTAGATTATAAATTAATACTCGAATTTGTTCTTCATCATCCCAATTGAACATCCGATTTTGTGAGAAATTTTATTTTCTTTATCTATCTTCAATCAGACATGACAGGTCAACAACGTTCTGGTTTCAGATTTGTTCCAACCGAGAAAGAACTGGTAGTCGATTATCTCCGTCCAAAAATCTGCAAATGCCTGTTACCTTGTGATGATATTATCCCTGTAAAGAATATCTACCAACTCAGCCCTGAGCAGCTCTCTGGTATGTTCTTATATTGATGGGTTTGTGTTTTTAAACAAGTAGTGTGTTAACTATTATAATATTTTACAATTCTAACTCTGCCCGCCCTTAGATCTCTTTTAAGATATTTTAAAATGTCCCAACTTCTCTCTCTCTCTGGGTGTATTTTAAAAAGAGTCTGTTTAATTAATTGAATTAGATTCGGAGATTGGAGTTTACTTCTTCACTTTGAGGAAGAAAAAGTATCCAAATGGGAGTTATTCAAATCGTGTTGTGGCTGATGGGTACTGGAGCAGTAGGAGAATAAGTAATTATATCTACAATGACAAAGAGAAAGTTGGGAAGAGGAATTTGTTGAAGTACATGAAGGGAAAAAATGAAACCCAGTGGTTGATGGATGAATACGAGCTAATTGACAAGAATAAGGTAATTATTAACCATTGCTCTCTCTATATTCTTTTCGATTCATCTGAGTAGGTAAAATTATTTTTATATTATATATTATATAGAACACAAAATCTTAATTGCCTCTTTCATTCTTAATTTTGTCTTTTTATTTTAATTTTAGGAAGGGCAGTTAGAGGAGGACTGGGTGATATGTAAGATTCACAAGAGCAAATCTAAATCAAAAGAACGTACTCCATCAACTAAAGGAGATATCCGGGTCGATGAAGGCCCGAACATTTCACAAGAGCTCGATAATGTTTTGCCCGACACTCTTCTTGAAGCACCCCTCTTTCCTCCCCTGGACAATTCCCAACAAGTGAATAATTTTTTGCAAAATTATGATTAATATAATGGAAAATTTACCAAAAATGCACCACATTTCGATTATTTACCAAAATGGTAAACTGTAGCAATTAATTTTGAAAACGGTAATTTTACAATTTTCAGAATTAATATTTTTTATCAAAATGGTAAAAACAGTAAAATATAAATTTTTTTACCGAAAATACCTTTTTTTTTTTAATTTTTTGACTAAAATGACGAAAATAATCCTCTCCTCTTTCACATTTCTATTTAGTATTGGGAAGATTAAAAAGAAGAGAAAGATTTAGTTGGATTTTAATTTATTTCTATGGTTAAAATGGTAGATACATATGTAAAACAAAAAAGAGTATTTTCGGTAAAAAAATTTACATTTGACTGTTTTAACTGGTAAAAAATATTAATTTAAAAAACGTTAAAATTACCGTTTTCGGAATTAATTACTATAATGTACCATTTTGATAATTAATTATAAAACCTGTACTGTTTTGGTAAATTTCTCTATTATAATTGTCCCGAAATCCACAGCGACTACGGCTATGACAGCTCCCCCTGTTGTTTGATTTGCAGTTTATGAAGACATGTATGGATGAAGGCCTGGGCAGCTCCAGAAATGACGTCGACTGCGAACTCTACCTGGGACCAACCAGCTTTCATTCCTATCACAATTCCCAAGAGCTCAATGATGTTTTGCCCGAAAACATCAACAGCGACAACCCCCAGTTGGTTGATTTGCATTTTATGAAGACGTGTATGGATGAAGGCCCGGGCAGCTCCGGAAATGACGTCGACTGCGAACTCTACCTGGGTCGCCGAAATCTTCAGCGACTACGTCTATGACAACTCCGAAAGAGAATGGCCTCATTTCTCCCCCAAACTATGCCAAGTGATTGACAATTATATGCTGGGGATTGGTTACATTTCAAGATACACCGTTGATGAAGGCCTGGGTAGCTCCGAAAAGGTCTTGTACTGTGTTTGTTTTTTCTGTGAGAGGGCGCTGAACGTGCCAAAAATGTTGGTCGAACGTAGCAAGTGTGTTTGGCTTGCCAAGTTGAAAGCTGGCAGTCGGTAAAATGCGATTATTTTTTGGCGAATCAGTCAACCAGCAAAAGTTGAACGAATCCCTCGGCTATACAACCCCTCTCTCTCTATATATCATTAATAAAACCCAATTGAGAAACAGAGAGATAAAGAAAAAAAAAACCCACTTTTCCCTACAAGACCTCTGGTTCTTCAACCTTTTCCCAAGAAGAGAGAAGATCTTACGTTTGATTCCTCCTCTAATAGGAGGAACCAGAATAGAGTTGTGTTTCTTTCTCTTCATCCCTTCGCTTATAATTGATTCAAACGCATTTTTCTCCATCTCCATTTCCATCTCTATCTATGACTTCCTTCTCCTCTTATGAGAAAATATATAACACTAATTGCACCCTAGTTGTGAGTATAATTAACTCTACTTTGGTTAAGGATGAATAAAGTTCCTGGGGAGGAACTTTTTTTTTATCCTCTGTAGCACTTTTCAAAGGTTAAAAGTGTGTGACATCATTTAGACGTTAAATCTAACCACTTAAATTTAGGAGTTTATTGACTATCCATTTTCAAATACTTGATTAGACAAAAAAAAAAAACAAGTGTTTTTTCGATTTTATTTTTCAAATATGATCTAAAACAGGGGTAGAAGAGGACTGAATTGTTATTTTTGTTAAATCTGATGATTTATGGACTGTAGAACAATAGCTACAAAGAGCAACTGATACAGATAATCTACTCCCGGAAAAAAACACCTTTTGACATAATATAGCGAGAAGAACAACTCCCACCTTAAAATTCTAATTTGTTGGAGTTGCAACTCCAAGCTCCTCAACTCCCATTTTTAAAGGAGTTACAACTCCTACTTATGTGGGTAGGATTACTTGAGGCAAAAATCTTTAATCCTAAAAATCAAGTTGACTCATTAGAGTCAATGAATTGGGTTGGGTCAGGATTTAAATGGGTAAAATATTTTTAGGTTAAAAAATTGGGCCCTAATTCAACCCATCTAAATATCGGGTTAGACCAAGCTTAAAATAAAACCTTAATCCAAGCCCGATCCACTTCCACCAACATTCGGGCAATTTGTGGATCGAAAAACCACTCTTCTCCCTCTCTAATAGGCTCTTGAAAAGTAGGGGCTTAAAAAAACAAATTGAAATTGAGGGCAAATAAGACTATTTACTCACATTTATAAAAGGACCTCTCAGAACAAATAAAGGTCTCTTATCCTACATAACTGGAAAGAATTTCTTTTTTCTTAATGTGACCAAATGGCATTAAAACACCATATTTTACTTAAGTATTCAAAGTGGTTCTTCAATCTTCATTACATCATTACCAGCCTATGTTTTAAATGTTCATAAATAACTCTATAAATTTTCATGATACCATCCTTGGCCTACCTTCCCAACCCTTGCATAAGAGGTCATGACCAATAACATTTGGACATCCAAGGGTAGGACTATCAATGGATTGAACGGACTCAAGGATTTGGGATCGGGTTCTGATAAAAACTTGGTCCAATAAAAATCTAATTTGATAATTTATTGGGTCAATTATCTTTTGAATTGATAATGATTGACCTGAGAATGTATTTGAAATGTATAAATGGTGTATGTATAGTTGATATATACTTCAATAAATATAATTAGGTTGGGTTAGGTTAGGACTTCGTAGTGAGAGACCACTGTGTTCATGTTGGTGGTCCAACAAAGAGGCAAAGTTGTGGTATTTTTCTTTCCATTACCAACAACATGCTTTGCCTACTCCCTCCCTATGTCCATTACCACTTCTATATAGAGCTAAGAGAAGGTATAAATGCATTGCCAATATGAAAATAATGATTTTCAAATTGAATCCTAAACTATAGGTATCGGAAATTGTTCAAACTTAATCAATTGGTTACCAAACAGTTCAACATCTTAACAGCACATTTAGACAACATGTTACCAAACAGTATACTCAATTCAGTAAATTGCTTCAGCAATAGCAACAATAACTTTCTCTCAGTTTCAGCAACTTAATTCAGCATCAGTAACTTTACATATAGCTTTTCCAAACAGAGCATTGACCTCCCATCACACACACACAGACACGCACACACACTGACTTGGTAGGCAAAACAGTGAAAGCAAGGCTCAAATAATTCTCCGTGATGAACAAGTTAAAAAAGAGAGCTTTAAGGGTAAAGATACAAAGAATCTGATGACTTCTACTTGTCTACCAAACAGCTTTTTGTGTGGCCCAATTGGGTTTTGTTGGATGTTGCCTTTAAAAAGGATTTTGTATTTTACTTCAACAGGTTATCACTAACACTACAAAAACGGCTGCTCTTTACGGTGGAAATTTAACGGCATTTTATAACTACCGCCGTTAATTGTAGACCATCAACGGCGTTTTCTAGAATCCGATGTTCATTATCAACCAACAACGGCACTTGACGTTAAAACGTCGTTTATTAAATCGAATATTTTTAAATACATGAAAATAGCTATAACGACGGTTCTGAAATGTCGTTAATTCATAGGAAACAATGGCTTTTTATATTGAAACGCTGGTAATATAATACAAATAACGACTTTTTATGCAAACGCCGTTAATTAAATCAAATATTTTTTAAATTTATAAGATATATGTAACAGCGGTTTAAAAATGCCGGTAATTCATACAAAATAATGGCATTTGCTAGTAATATAATTAAAATAACGACGTTTTATTGGAAACGCCGTTAAATAACATGAATATTTTTTAAATTTATAAAAATTGATTTAACGACGGTTCGAAAATGTCGTTAATACATACGAAACAACGGCATTTTCTATTGAACCGCGAGTAATATAATACAAATAATGGCGTTTGTTAGAAGCGTCGTTATTTAACTCGAATATTTTTAAATTTCTAAAAAGAGATGTAGCTGCGGTTCAAAAATGTCGTTAATACCTACAAAACAACGACATTTTTTATTAAACCGCTGGTGAAATTATAAAAATAACGACGTTTTAGTTGAAACGCAGTTAATTCGCATGTGCCGCTAATTTAACTCATTCATTATTTTTAATTTATTTAATTTATAAAATATGTTTTAGAACGTTTTTTAAACATTGGTAAATAGCAACAATCTCGCTAGCTTTTAGCAAGATTGTTACTTTTCGAATAAATATCAATGATCTTGCTATCTTTTATAACCGAGATGAGATCGTTACATTAAAATCTCTGCAATCTCATTATGGAATTTTTTTTTGAAGTGAAATGAACAGTGTACTTGAACGGTAATTTTAACAAAAGTTGCACATGTTTTTAGAATTTTATCTAGAAAATCTTTAACCCTTTCCCTTTTATCTCATTAAACAATTAGAGTGTGTGTTTAAGAGTCGAGGGCTTTTTCTCTTTCATCCTTGTTTAGCTTTTCTCCCCTACACTTACAAAATATCCAAATTTACATTTTAAACAATAAATTTTATTACCATTAAAAAACAAATTAACAACTAACAAGGAAAAAAAAATTGAATGAATTATTGCCATTTCACTTCCTATATTTTCCCAACTACCCAAAGATCAGTCAATGAAATGGTCTATATCACAGGGTGCACAAGGAAATATTCACCTTACTACACATTAGCATGTAAAATCATAGTTTTATAACTCATTGAGTCAGCTCAAAACTTGACCGAGTCAATTCCACTTCATTGGATTTTAAAGGGTCTTGACCCTAAAACTTTATAAACCCAACTTGCTAAGTTAACTTAGCAGATCAACTGACTCAACTCCTCATCTCGACCGAATCATCCCAAAAATGAACCACCTTGGGTCAGAAACTCAACCGATTTAATCGGCTATATATAATATTTTTTTAGGAGATATTTTAAATATATTTATTTATTTCATCTGAGTAGACTTGCAAATTTTTTATCCTTCTGGATTAGTTCTACATTCGATTCGATTAAATGTTCATAAAGTTAAAAGCGTGAATGGATAGTCAAAAATTTGAATTCGAAATATCAGATATTTATCCAAAAAATTTCTGATATCAAATTCGAATTCAGATAGTTTTATATATTCGAATCCTTTTTAGATACAGATTCAGATATTAACATTTCGAATCTGATAATATCCGAATCGAAATAATATATGATATATATTAGTTTATTTGATTAATTTTTATATAAATAATATAATATATAATTACTATTTTTAATAATGAAAAATTAATTGGATAAGGAAAAGTTATGTTTTTTTTTAATACAAATAATTCAAAAACATATGTAAAAACAATGATTTTTCAAAATATGGGTTAGATGTTTTGGATTGAGCTGATTTTTTGCGAGGTTGGTCATTATGATGAGAAGATCATGCTCACAAAAAATCAGCTCAATCAGAAACTTCTAAATCCATCAAAAGTGATTTACAAATTATTGACAAAAATTGACAAAATATCGACGGTCCACATTCTGAATCACTTTTAATGGGGTTAGAAGTTTCAGATTGGACTGAATTTTTTTTTTTTTTTGGATGATCTTCCTATCATAGAGATCATCCTCACAAAAAATCAGCTCAATCGAAAATTTATAACCCATATTTTGAAAATTTATAAATGTTACATTGTTTTTACATATGTTTTCTCATATGTCCCTTGAACCTGACCCTATATATATATATATAGGGTGAGGCTCGGCGGCCCTAAACAAAAACAAGTTTTGCGCCAAGTTTTGAAGGCCCTTAGATATGGACACATCGGACGGACTGCAAACGTCTCCGGTTTAAAAGTAAAAACTGTAAGTAATTATAAATTCCCCCCTGTTCAGGATCTTGGCTCTTTGAAGTTCTTTTTTTGCCTCGAAGTTGCACGTTCTTCTACAGGTATTTTCTTGAATTAGCGAAAATATGCTCTTGATATACTTTGTGACAGTGGTCAACTTGGTGCCCAAATCGCCTATTTTCCGACGGAACAACATTTGAAGCTTTCCAATGAAGATGGATTTCTACTTCCTGATCCTAGCATTTATTGTCATCTAGTTGGTCGTCTCATTTACTTGACCATCACTCAACCTGACATTGTTTATGCCGTCAACATTCTTAGTCAGTTTAAACATGCTCCTCGTGTTCCTCATATGATTGCTGCTACACGTGTTCTCCGTTACATCAAAGGAACCCCTGGCCAATGCGTTTTTTTCTCCTCTTCCAGCACCACTCAGGTTACAGCTTATACAGATTCTGATTGGGCCAATTGCCCCACCACCCGTCGTTCCACCACAAGTTACTTCATCCAGCTCGGTACCAGTCTGATCACATGGCGTACAAAAAAATAGACTACCGTTGCTCGTTCTTCCGCTGAAGCTGAATACCGCGCCATGGCTGTCACCACCTGTGAACTCACCTAGCTAAAACAACTTCTCACTGATCTTGGCATCCCTCATCCCAATCAGTCTACACTTCACATTGCTCACAATCTAGTGTTCCATGAACGTACTAAACAAATTGAGATCGATTGTCACATCATTCGCGACAAAATTCGCTCAAGCCTCCTCAAAGCAATTCACACTTCTTCACATGAGAAAATTATAGATATCTTCACCAAAGCTTTAAGCCATGATCTTTTCCAACATTTCTCATGCAAGTTGGGCATTACGGATCTTTGAAAGCGCCCTCGATCAGCGGGGTGCGCGGATTCGCTTTTGACTATTGAGGTTTGGGAGTCGCCACCTAGTTATTGTGGTCTAGGAACCAAACTGACTCTAACATGGATAAAAAGAACTAATCTACCACAAAAAATCTAAATTCGGGGATCATGTTACGGGGTTGGAAGGTGTTAGGCACCAACCCTGCCCGGCCAAAGCCGGTCTCTACTAACTTCCCAAATATATCACATTTCTAAAAACCTAGATAAAAATAAAAAAATTACATACCTTTTCGATAGCAAGGATTTTGTTCCCTCAGATCTGACAAATAGAGCTCCTTGTACTGTACTCCCTTGCTTCGTTCTGTCTCCGGATTTGACTTCGGATCTCCTAGATCAAGGTATCTCCTTGTTTTTAGATCTGAACTCTTTAAGTTTGTTACGGATTTGGGGGCGTTTTTTGAGGGATTTTAGGTGTTTTCTAGACTAAAATTGAAGGAGGGATGTTAGGTAAGGAGTTGGGGCTCTAAAACTAGGGTTTATGGGGGGCTAGTAGAGCTTCTAGACCTACTTCTCTTAGGGTTTATGATTTGATACGAAAATAGGGTGTGAGGACCTCTATTTATAGATGTTTTTAGGGGTTGATTTGGATAGAGTTAGTGTTTAATTAGAGATCTTTAAATTAGAGTTGTGTTTTAGTTAGACTTGTTTTAGGTAGAATTGTGTTTTAATTAGAATTGTTTTAAGTAGAATTGTTTTTAAGTTAGAACTCTATTAGATAGAGTTATTAATCAATTATAATTCTATTATGACTTTTGGTCTTATTTGATTGACTTTTAATGTTTTGACTTTAGTCTTAATTGATTGACTTTTAATATCTTGACTTTAGTCTTGCTTAATTGACTTTAATTTTGACTTCAGTCTCACTTGATTGACTTTAATACCTTGACTTCATTCTTGCTTGATTTACTTTTAATTTTTGGAGAACCCCCCTCTAAAATATCTTTAATTCTTTGAACCCCCAAATGGAGGGGTCCTTAAAGAAATATCCCACGAACCCTCAACAATTTTACCCGAAAGTCCGATTGATCGATTTTTTAGGTTCAAAATTTTAAATTAATTTCATTAATGTTTCACTTTAATTATTTAATATTTTATTTATTAATTTCGAATTTTTTAATTATGAAAATTGTGAAATTACCGTTTTGCCCCCGGAGAGGACTTTTCACGTTTTAAGTCAGTTTTCAATGTTCTAGGATGTTTTAGAATCGATTTTTCGTAAGGAATTCAATGGAAATATTAGTTTGTGTCATTTATGAAAATTTTTATGTGAAATGATTGTGAACTTTATGAGGGGCATTTTCGTAATTTTGTCAAATTCTGTTAAAATTGGTGAAATGATTTATTTGGTTTCGATTTGTTATTTTATGTGTTCGAGAGAGTTTTCCTAAGCGTAACATAGGCTCTAGGGTTGTTTTGAGGTTAGGGGTATTTTGGTAATTTGATAATTTTTTAGTGATTTTTATCGTTAAGTTTCTTTTTGGTTTGCAAGATGATGATTTCTATGTTTCTGGGGTCGTATTTTCCTAACGTAGCGTGGTTTCTAAGGTTTTGTCAATTCGAGATACCTCATCCGGATTTCTGAAACACATCTGGTAACAAAATAAAGCAATGGAATACACATCCATCATTGGGAATCATTACAATCGGATTGACGAGTTAATTAATCAGGCGAGTGCAAAAATGGGGTGTCTACAATGTTCATGCGCCAACTTGAGGGGGAGTATTGACAAAATCATCTCTTCCCATAATTATGGATTGCACAAGATCAGGAATTTCTTATTTTAGGCAATATTGACAGAATCATCTCTTTCCATTCACATAATTATGGATTGCACAAGATCAGGAATTTCTTATTTTATGCATCTATTACAATAGCATATTTTTCTTATATTTCCATTATTAGTTTCATTGTAAACTTATATATACTGTAAAACAGAACACAAAAAGTAATATACAGAATTATTCAAATACATCTCTTTTTCTTTCTAACAAACATTGTTTGTAGAACCATCTTTGGACCCAAAATACTATACTGTTTAATTCTGACTCCGCTATATTCGTGGAAGTAAAGTTGAGAGTCTTACAGATTTAATTGGCGATGTCATCTCTTCTGCGAACAGCCATGAACAATTTAGGAGGAAACTCTCCTCACTATCGTCTGCACAAGAATGATTTAGAGGCTGGACGCAGTAGGGAGAAGGATCATGAAGTAGATGATGATGATGAATCTGGTTCGGACCCATTCTATATTGCTTCAACTAAGAATGCTTCGATTGAATGACTCAAATGATGGAGGGTAAGTTTTTAATGGTTCGTCGATGCCAATAGCTTTTATATCTTTTGTACAATTCAAAGTGTGTCACATTGTCAATAATTATCACCACAAATCAATCTAAAACACAATCAAATCCAAATAAAATCAAGTCCTCATTACAAACAATAACTTTTTTATTTTATTTTTGAAAGTTAAAAAATTTATTTCAATTAATTTAAAAAAAAAAAAAACTTTAAAGAAAAAAATCTTAATTTTTTTTAAAGTAAAAGAAAATTATTTTCTACTTTTTAAAAGTTATTTTATACTTTCTATTTCTTTCTTTTTTATGATGGGGTGTCTGAATTTAGTCTAAATAAGGGGATTGAAAGAACTAGAGTCGGAACCAAGGCATATGGGTCCCTCCCAGGCACATGCAATGCCCGCACATCACACGTACCGGGCAAGTGAGGGTTCGCCCTCGTGGGTGGCCTCAAGGAAATATTGCTCACATTGGGTATTGAACCATTGAGCCACTCCCTCGAGGTTTTCCACTTTCTACTTTGTATCCATGCAAGACTTAAGTGTATCCCAGAAAAATTCTAAATCAACTAAGCAAACTTAGATGATTTATAGAACTATATGGGAACTTACTCAAAAGTGCCCATGGGAAATGCTAGGAAGTTGTGGTATGAAGCACACAAATACAACTGAAGTATAGAAATGAGAAATTGAAGAAAAATGATGAACACAATATTTTTACGTGGAAAAACCTCCAAACAAATTAGAGTAAAAAATCACGGGCAAACTATAGAAGGATTTTACTATAGTAAAATGATTACAATTCTTTTTCTATATAAATAAGGAGATCATAATTGACAATACCCTTTCTCTTATAATATGAGAAAATACACACTCCCTCAATTATTATGTTTAAAATAGAATACAAAAAAAATAGAATGTTACAATGTATATATAGGCAACATGAGGTGGTATATTTGCGTGTGAACACAAATTCATTGCCACATATATTACAATCATCAAGTTGTAAGATAACTATTTTTACAATTATTTATGTATTAATGAAGCCACTAAATTTGACTTTTCATTGTAAGATAGTCGTTTTTACAATTATCTATGTATTAATGAAGCCATTAAATTTGACTTTTCAAATTCTTACTAATGAAGTAAATACTTCCTAACCAAGAAATGGTAACCGACTTAAGCCAACAAACAAAAGTGGTAGAATGAATGTACCAATGAGAGTCCCAACTCCTGAACCTAAAGTCAAAATAATGTTTTCTGGTACATATCTCAATATGGTCTTCCCATGAACCACCAAGTTTCCATCATTGATTGAGATCTTAGGTGTGACCGTCATCTTCGATAGTTGTAATTACACTACAAATCAAATTAAAAAAGAAGAAAAGTGTTAGTTAACTTTATCAGAAAAGAAAGACAACAGATTACACTACTACCAATAGGCCATGAAATCTGAATAATACAGGGGTATTTAAGTCATTTCAGCATATCGACTTCATATTTTTTTAAGTAGCTTACGTGATGTTGAAAGGCCAATGACGTAATTTCACTCCTTTTATATCACAATAAAATCATAAATATAAAAGATTAGCTACTATTTGCGTCCTAACTTTTATTTATTACATCCCTAATTTATTAAATTATTTCTCACTCCCTAATTAAAGATTAAACACACCGTTAAAATTCTCTGTCTGACAAAGGTATCTAAACAGTGAGAAAGAGTCTATTGGCACCCCAATTTTTACTCATACTCAATCATTGGCTTTTTTTTCTTTTATTTATTTATTTATTTAACTGGGATGTAACAAGTAAAAGTTAGGGTGCCAATAGCAGCTCTCATATAAAATTTAGATCAGAAATTAAAAGCTATTCATAGATTATACTTATCGAATACCTTTTTCTGATTGAACAGTAAATACTTTGTGTCATTTCAGCATTTTCCTGGAAGAAAAACATTGAAGAAATAATTAAGGACTCCTCTCGATCCTCTACGCTGAAATGACACAAAGTATTTACTGTTCAATCAGAAAAAGTGTACTTGTTCACTTTGAGAAAGGAAAAGTATCCAAATGGGAGTTATTCAAATCGTATTGTGGCTGATGGGTGCCGCTGGATCAGTAAGAGAAAATTTTATGATATCTACAATGACGAAGAGAAAGTTGGGAATAAGACTTTGTTGAAGTACATGAAAGGAAAAAAATAAAACCCACTGGTTGATGGATGAATACGAACTAATTGACAAGAAGGAGGTAATTATTAACCATTGCTCTCTCTATATTCTTTTGTCATTCATCTGAGTAGGTAAAATTATATTATATATTATATAGAACATAAAATCTTAATTGCTTTTTTCATTCTTAATTTTGTTTTTTTATTTATTTTAGGAAGGGCAGTTGGAGGAGGACTGGGTGATATGTAAGATTGGCAAGAGCAAATCTAAATCAAAAAAAAAAAAAAAACATACTCCATCATCAATTAATGAATCGGTCAATGGGATGTGGGTGGATGAAGGCCCGGGCAGCTCCAAAAATGTCGTCCACCGGGACCACCCATCTCTCCTCCCAAGTGATTGATAATTATTTCCTGGGGATGGGCTATGTTTCAAGATTGTTGAGTCACGTGGCTCTTATTTTATTTAAGTTATAGGGTCAGCTGTTAGTGTTCTAGAATATAGGAGTTTGTTATTAGTATTTGGTTTGTTTTTAGTGGTGCAGAACATGGCCTTGTGTTTACCAAGTTAGTAGAGGTTTGTTTCTGCACGTTGGTTTTTTTTTTAAGATTTAGCTCCATATAAAGAGCATCAGGTTATAAGTTTTTTGTGTTCTATCTTTTCTTTTTTTTGTTTATGTCCTTTTTCTCTCTGATATTGTAACAAAGATAGAATGTCGATGATGAAGGCCTGGGCAGCTCCAAAGACGTCTTTGAAGTATCTTCATCCCGACCAGTAACATATAGTAAAATTTTTAATTTTTAATTTTATTTTTTATGGTAGGGGTGTTTGAACTTATGCCATCCCATTACACACATTGGGTAAGTGAGGGCAGCTCCGTTGTTTTTTTTTTTTTTATATATGCAGAAACTGAACAAGGAGTTGCACAAGCAATTATTCCTTTATTTTTGTTGGTATTACAAAATTATTTCTTCTTCGTTGTTCGTTTTTCTCGTGTTTGGGACTATTAATTTAGGTTTTTTCGTTTCTGAAAAATTAGTAGGATTGGGTGAAGATGTCAAATGTGTGTCTGAATGTTTATATCTTTAGTTGTTTTAAGAGAGATTGCAGAAGAAAGAGTCAAGATAGAATAAAAATATTGGGGAGGTTTTGATTGTGATTGTAAATATTTCAATTTGGTTTACACCCCCTTTTGATCAAAAGATTTATCCTACTTTGTGTTTGTTGGATTAGTTCCTCTCTATTTAAAAAACCAACAAATTTTAGTTTTAAAAAAGTTTCACTTTTGTTGAATCACTACAGGAAAAGTGGGCTACAACAACAAGTTTTAGTGTCGGTCAAAGCTTGACTGTCGGTATGGGTCATTTATTTTACAAAATCGAATATCCTTACATACTCAACTCTTTCACTGACTCACTGACTCAATGACTCACTTACTCACTCACTTACTCTCTCTCTCTCTGGTCTGAACCTCGAAGTCTCTCTCTCGTCTGAAACTCGAACAGTCTCTCTCTATCTCTTTCTCTTGCGTCTGAAACTCGAAGTCTCTCTCTCTCTTCTGAAACTTGAAGTCTTATCTCCGTTGATCTCTCTCTCTCGAAAATGATTTCTCTCTCTCTCTCTCTCTCTCAAATAATTTCTTTCTTAAGCTTGAAAACGAAGCCTCTGTCTCGTTCTCGAAGATTTCATTTGAAACAGATCTCAAGCTTGAAAACGAAGCCTTTGTCTCATACTCAAAGATCTCGTTTGAAACAGATCTCAAGCTCGAAGATCTCTTTCTCCGCTGATCTCACAGTCTCTCATCTCATACTCAAAGATCTTGTTTGAAACAGATCTTCAAATTAAGGATTTATTCGACATAGAGCCTATTTGCCTCGCTGTCAATCTCTCTCTTTCTATCAATCTCTCCTAAAAATTAAGGTATGTTTTCTCTCCAATCGATCCCTAAATCCTAGATTTTTCTGCATAGTTTGTTGATTTTGCTGTATAATCCTAATTTCTATAGCGTTGATTCAGATTTTGGTTCGATTTCAAACCAAAATCCCAATTTCTATAATTTTAATTTAATGTTTGGATGAAATCAGATTTCAGGTGACCACCATTCCCCAATTCTGTTTATCAAATCTGAGAACTCGCTCAATTTTTTTTTAAAGTGTGTTGTTGAATAATATTTGCCCACAGGAGCACTATTGTAATTTGGTTTTTCGATTTTATTTTTCTACTAACCTTGTTTAAATGATTAGTGAACACATCTTTTATATTTGGATTCTTATGTATTATAGTTGGTTGCTAATAAGCATGGATTTAAAATATACCAAATTAAATCAGGAAAAAAATATGAACACCTCAGAAATGCTATACTTGAGCAAAGTTGTGAATTCCCCTAATGATGATTATTATAACTCTCATCTCATATCTATGAGATGATAAGAAATAATTATAATTTTACAATAATAATGCTAATGATCTCACACTATTAAATTGTAATAACATGCCGTTCGAATTAAACTATGATTTTACCTATAAAAAAAAAGGATTTTCCACTTTCCTTCCACACTTATATAGTATATTTGGCATAAAAACTGTTACAATGTTACCTAATTTCATTGTTAAAGCATTTTAATTATTTTCATACAAAAAACAAAAAAGAAAAAGTAATACTTAAATAATGGTTGCAAACAATTTTAATCTTTATTTAAATTCAAACTTTTATTTTTAAATACATTCTTTAAAAATATTTTTGATACTTTATGTTATGTGGCTCACATGAATACATAGTGTCTTCATTGAGGGTAGAGGTTTACAAAGAAAATTTTAAGGTTTTACAAATGATGTTAGTTGCATGTGAGCATCCTGACAAGTACCAATAACCTTTTAGTGAAGTTGAGGAAGAATGGAGTTCAACTCTTGAAGTTGGAATTTTTCCAATTCTAGCTTAAAAGAGATACTTCATAATTTGCCAATGATATTTCTTTTCTAAGATTCTTGTAGGTTTACTGATTTAGGTCCTAATTTCTACCTTTTTTTGGGTTGCACTTATTTCACTTCATTATTTTGGTTATAATTGTGATTGGTAAAATATTTGCAGCCATTGGACTAATCCTGAAACTGTTAATGACCCGGTCCTACTCAAACAAATGGAAGCAATGCTCGTTAATTCTATTGGACTGCTTCGAGAGCGGAAGGTACATTGTAGTCAATACTCGTTTATATAGGATTTAGATATTACTAGTGAAAACACTGTCAAAAAATATTAGGATGACAAGTGCCTTACCAAATGAAATCATCATGTTTTATAGAGCATCGGTAATTCACTTCCATATCCCACACCAAATGCACATTGAATAATTTCTTCTTATGCATGTGGTTCACCTCATTGATGTGGCTACACATCCGCGAAGAATAAACTTCTCCACTATGATTAAAAAAACAAACAAGGAAGAGAAACTTGAAAAAAGTGTCTTGTAATTTTCATTTTGGAATATTTTCTTCCTTGCTTCTAAGCATAGTAAATAGGCTGAAACCATATAGACATTGGATGAACTGTGAATGTATTTTTCTTTTCTTTTAAATACTTCACAGCCTATCAATTCATGTTCCTAACATGCATCTGAGTTTTCCTGCTTATAGATCTTTAGTTTGCCCAAAAAAATTTCTAACATCCATTACTGTTTAAAGGTGTATACCCCTGACCAAAAATGAAAAAGTACAGTCTCTTACCTAGATTGGATAAACATTATGTATGTATGAGATGAGTTCAACTTTCATGCAATTGAGGAATTATGGTTGCTTAATTGTTACATCAAATTTCATTCATTTGTAATTAGTACATTTTGTCATAAAATTATTGTACTATATAATAGTTTAATATATGATAAAGTGATGGTCTGTTTTGCATATATTTTTGTTTATTTTTGAAATCATAAGTCTCTTATAAGATTTTCCCAATTGAATTATAGGTTTAACCAAGCTACAAAGTCTATAATTCAAACTATCTGAAATGTGCCCAACTGAAATTTGGAGATTTGTGGCAGCTTTACAAAAATTCTATTTGGACAGAGTGGCAGTCGTGTCCTTATTTACAATCTTTTCATTTTCCTCAGCCTTCTTTTGCAGCGTTTGTGCTGCTCACCCAGTGATGTGGAGTATGTAAAAGCAGGCTCATCCTATTTAGAAGGGATTTGTACTCTTCTTCATTCTGATGATCTCTAATTACTGCACTGCAGGTATGGTTGCATTGACAGAGAAGAGATTGTTTTCTCATGGAAATTCTCGAGATAAATGGGTTATGTGCCCAATGTGCAGACAACCTACATGTTGAAGGTTCATGTGGAATGAAGGTTTGTCTTCCCATTTGAACCTTTTATTTTAACTAATCACTGAAATTTTGAGTTCGATAGCTGTCTATTTTCTAAATCTTAAATCAAGTCCAATTTTTTTTTTTCTTTTTTTCATCTTTTAAATATGAGTTTTTACATGAAATCTAGAGGGCTATGGTGTTGGATTGCCAATTTGGTAATCCATTTGAACTCAACAACCTTTGTAAGATTTGAAATGCTACTTAGTACAAAAAGTGTTTCTTTAAAAAAAAAAAAAAATTAAATTAGAAGGTAGTATGAGAAAATGTACATGTGTCAAAACTGTTTATCTGTAATTTAAAATCATGATTAAATTATATAATAAAATAAATGACTTTGTAGTTTTGGAAACTAACCACCATGATTATAGGGCCAATGGTTCTAATTTTATTAGTATCTTACCAAAATTACCTTGTTTAGATAAAGTTTCAAGTTTTAACGTAAAAAATAAAGGGATTTATGAGATCCAAATTTGGTGTCATGTGGCAAATTATTTTCTTAGGGGAGGGGTGAGAAAAGAATTTCCGCTTCAAAACCATAGAAAATTATTTTTCTGCTTTTTTATATTTGTTTTGCACTTAAATACTGGTTTTTATCAAGAACTGCTATTGGCATCCCAACTTCTTATTATTATTTATCACTCTTAAGGTTACACACCCTTCAAACATTATCGATGTCTGGCACAAATTATAATATAAACATTACAGGACATTATAACATTACGGAATTACGTGTTTGTTTTAGTTGAGCTTGCGAATCTGATTGTATCTAATACCATTCATCATTTAATTGTGGACCGGGTACGGAGCAAGGTTTTGGGATCTGTAAGATTTCATATCAAATCTGAACTTGACCAAACTATTATTATAGGATATTAATCTAATGTTTCGATTAAAACTCGACAAGTTTTGATTTAGACCAAACTGATCATGGTGCATTAGAGACCCATTTGATCAGTTGAGCAATTTGTGCCTTATCTACTACAAATTTGGATTAGGATGCATTTTCCTTTCCTCGGACATTCATCTACAGTAGATTTAGCTGATTTCAATTACAGAGTTTCTTCAACTCTTATTTGACTATTGTTCTTCTTTAAAAATAGTCAAATAAGAGTTGAATATATATATATATATATAGGGTCAGGTTCAAACGACAACCATTTCAACACACATATAGACAACGTGTTTTGTCTTATATGGGCAAAAATATTTGGAATGGGCTGATTTTTTGTGAGGATGATCTCTGTGGTGAGGAGATCATCCTTGCCAAAAATCAGCTCATTATGAAACTTCTAGACCGTCCAATTTTTGTTGAAAAATTATAGACCGTCCAATTTTTGTAAATCAATTTTGATGGGGTTAGAAGTTTTGGAATGGGATGATTTTTTGCCAGGATGATCCCCTCATCACAGAGATCATCCTCACAAAAAATCAGCTCATTCCAAACACTTTTGCCCATATAAGACAAAACGGTGTGTCGCAATGTGAGTCTCAATATGAGTCTTAGGAACGTGACCCATATATATATATATATATATATAATATATATATATATATATATATATATGTGGGTTGTCACGTCCTATTGAGTGCGTGCGTGCGAAGATTGGTTTTGATGTAACTCGCTGTATTCTCCTCTTGACTGGATGAATCAATCATGACTTTCTAAACTTACCACGTGTCAATCGCACCGAGAAATACTCTCCACGGTAACCCTAATCTAAATTATTAAAATTGCAAATGATAAACAAAATGAGATTAAGGAAATTTATCGAATTTTAGTGATTGCGACACATGTTGTACTCGATGTTCTAACCAATAGATCTTTGATAGAAGCCAACCCAACCTACTCCCTCAATCAAACAATGATTTTTTAAAATAAGAAGAATCCACCGTTGACTGTGTTGTGCTCGTTCAGTCAAAGAAAAAACACTTAGACATACCTTCGAAAACAACATTGAAGAAATAAGGACTCCTCTCCTCTATGAATTAGACTTGGAGATAGGAGAGTACTTCTTCACTTTGAGAGAGAAAAAGCATCCAAATGGGAGTTATTCAAATCGTGTTGTGGCTGATGGGAACTGGAGCAGTAGGAGAATAGGTAATTATATCTACAATGACAAAGGGGGAGTTGGGAAGAAGAATTTGTTGAAGTACATTAATGGAAAAAATCAAACCCACTGGTGGATGGATGAATATGAACTAATTGACAAGGAGGTAATTATTATTAACCATTGCTCAGGCCTTGCCTTGGAATCTCTATATATTCTTTTTGATTCATCTGAGTAGGTTATCAATTCATGATGATGAGATTAATTATATATATTATATAGACACAAAAATCTTAATTGCTTCTTTTCTCCCCCGAACTATTCCCACGTGTTGATAATTATTTGCTGGGGATTGGTTACGTTTCAAGATACACCGTCGATGAAGGCTTGGGCAGCTCCGAAAATGTCATCCAGGAACCACCCATCTTTCCTCCCCTGTACAATTCCCAAGAGTTCAATAATGTTTTGCCCGAAAACATCAGCAACAACCCCCCGTTGGTTGATGTGCAGGGGATGTCGATCAATGAAAGCCCGGGCAGCTCCAGAAACGTTGTTTTGCCAAATTCTGATTATAATTTCCCCGAAAACATCAATGATTACCCGTTAGTTGATGTGCTGGGGATGTGGGTTGATGAAGGCCCGGGCAGCTCCAGAAACGTCGTCCGGGGTCCACCCCTCTTTCCTCCCCTGTACAATTCCCAAGAGTTGGATAATGTTTTGCCAAATTATGATTATAATTTTCCCGAAATCTCAAGCGACAACCCGTTGGTTGATGTGCAAGGGATGTGCATCTTTGGCAACTCCGAAAACAACTGGCCTCTTTTCTCCCCCGTACAATTCCCAAGATACACCGTCGATTAGGGCCTGGGCAGCTCCGAAAACATCTTGTGAGCATCTTCATCCCAACCAGAAACATAGTAAAATTTTTAATTATTTATTTTATTTTTATTTTTATGACGGGGGTGTTTGAACTTACACCTTCCCATCACACACACACACTGGGTAGGCGAAACGGTGAAAGCAAGGCTCAAACAAAGCATTTTGGTTTAAAAATTTATTTTTCAACATTAAATTTTGAGTTCATTGAGAGTTCGATAGCCGTTCATTTTAAAAACGTTAAATCAAGTCCAATTTTTTTTCCTTTTTTCATCTTTCATAAATGAGTTTTTACATGAAATCTAGAGGGCTATGGTGTTGGATTGCCAATTTGGTAATTCATTTGAATTCAATAACCTTTGTAAGATTTGAAATGTTAGTACGGAAAGTGTTTCTTTTTTAAAAAAAATTAAATTAAATTAGAAGGTAGTATGAGAAACTGTACATGTATCAAAACTGTTTATTTGTAATTTAAAATCATGATTAAATTATATAATAAAAGAAATGACTTAGTAGTTTTGAAAATTAACCACCATGATTATAGGGCTGATTGTTCTAATTTTATTTGTATTTTACCAAAATTACCTTGTTTAGATAAAATTTCAAGTTTTAACATAAAAAATAAGGGGATTTATGAGATCCAAATTTGGTGTCGTGTGACAAATTATTTTCTTAGGGGAGGGGTGAGAAAACAATTTCTGCTTCAAAATCATGGAAATTTTTTTTTTTTTTTTTAATATTTGTTTTGCACTCAAATACCGTTAAATTTAAATTTTCCACCCTAAAGGTTTTTATCAAGAACTCCTATTGGCATCCCAACTTCTTATTATTATTTATCACTTTTTAGGTTACACAGCCTTCAAGCATTACCGATCTTTGGCTCAAATTATAATATAAACATTACAGGACATTATAATGTTGCGGAATTACTTTTTTTTTTTTTTTAGTTGAGTTTGCGAATCTGATTTTATCTAAATACCATCCATCATTTAATTGTGGACCAGGTATGGAGCAAGGTTTTGGGATCTGTAAGATTTCATATCAAATCTGAACTTGACCAAACTATTATTATAGGATATTAATCTAATGTTTCAATTAAAACTCAACAAGTTTTGATTTAGTCCAAACTGATCATGGTTCAATAGAGACCCATTTGATTAGTTGAGCAATGTGTGCCTTATCTACTACAAATTTGGATTAGGATACATCTTATTTCCCCCAAGCATTCTTCGACCATAGGTTGAGCTGATTTCAATTTGTGCCTTATTTGACTATTCTTCTTCTTTATAAATAACATCTAGCCCTTAAGCCATTGAAATAGGAAATGAAACAAAGTTTTATTCTAGGAATTAAAATTGCAATGAAAATTATTCTAAGAATTTAAAAATTACTATAAAAAAAAAATAACTACTCTAATATTCTTGAGATCTTATTGAGGAGTTATAGGAGGAGATTGCCTCTAGGAGGTCTTACTCTCTACCTTCGAGCCTCACAAGACGAACTTGAGATCTACATTATTTTAAACAATAAAATATAGATATAAAATGAATGGAAAAGAAGGGGTAAATAGGAAAGGGAGATAGAAAGGGAAGAAAGGGGTTCAACCCCACCTTGGTTTTCTTCTTCTTCTTCTTTCTTTCTTCTTCTCTTTTTCTTCTTCTTCTTCTTCTTTTTTCTCCTTGGTTTGAGCTTCTTTGGATTTTAGAGAGGTTTTGAGATAATGGGAAGGCTTGGAGAGATTTGAGAGAATTTGGACAAAATTTTAAATCACTTTGAGCTCCTCCTTTTGGAGAGAAATTTGGACTATTTTTTTCCTCCTTTTACTTGGACAGACATTTGGATTCTTCTCTCTTCTCTCCTTTTTGCCATGAATAGGGGTCCTATTTATAGGAGTTTGGGAGTCCCTTGGGAATAAAATTGTCTTAAATCATGGAGTTCTCAATATTCTCAACAAAATCTTCATCGGAAGACCAAATGACATCTACTCTCTTTAAACAATATCTGCTCAATCCACCACTCTTAGTCCCTCCTACTCCAGGGCGACCTCTACTGATGTATATCTCGGTACAAGAAACGTCAATGGGGTGTGTGCTAGGGAAACACGATGCATCAGAACGGAAGGAACATGCCATCTATTATCTCAGCAAGAAATTTACCAAGTATGAGGCAAAATATTCGATACTTGAGAAGACTTGCTATGCATTAGTCTGGGCATCTCAACGATTGCGTCATTATTTGCTCAGTTACTCGACTATGCTTATCGCCAGGATGGACCCCCTGAAGTACCTATTCGAAAAACCAGTACTAACAGATCGCATAACGAAATGGCAGTTATTGTTATTTGAGTTCGACATCACTTATGTCACTCAAAAAGTCATCAAAGGGCAAGCCATCCCTGACTACCTCGTCGAGCACCCACTGTCTGACTACGAACCGTTAAAAATGAACTTCCCGGATGAAGTCATACTATTTATTGAGATTGAAGATGATGATAACAAACCAGGCTGGAAAATGTACTTCGACGGAGCAGCCAATTAGAAAGGAAACGGAATAGGGGCAATCTTAATCAAATCAAACGGGTCCCACGTACCAATTGCAATCAGATTGAAATTCCAATGCTTTAACAACGAGGCCAAATATGAAGCATGCATAGAAGGGTTAAAAGCAGCACTAGATCTCGAGGTAGATGAGATCAATGTTTTCGGAGATTTAAGCTTAGTAGTCTATCAGACGACTGGAGAATGGAAGACCCAGGAACAAAGACTGGTCCCTTACCACGAGTATCTAGAGGAATTAAGCTCACGTTTTGACCGGATCTCATTCACATACATGCCAAGAGCTAAGAATCAGTTCGCCGACGCACTAGCTACACTTGCTTCCATGATTACTATTTCAGCAGATCTGGTTATTGGTGTTTTGGGCATACATGCAAAAAGGCAAATTCAAAAGGCAATCTTCGTACTATAGAATGAACAAAGATAAGAAAGAAATCAACGACTCACCTTGACAGGAAGTTGTGTGGCCCACTCACAAAGATTTCAAGGCTTTAAACGTCCAAATAAGGCAACACGCGCTCCAAATCGTCCTAATGATCACGTCAATGCCCAAAAATCGATGAAAGCAAGAAGGAGATGAAGTAAAGGGGAAGAAAATCGTCAGAAAAAAGAAAGAAATCGCCAGAGAATCGAAGAGAAACCGAAGAAAACGAAGAAGAAACAGAAAATAAAAGGGCGCGCAGGCTTTAACCTTTTGAAATTCGTACTAGTCCGTGTTACTAGTACGGATAAGGCCCAAATAGCGTCATCCGTGCTCCAAATACGGATGAAGGAGATAGAATTGCAATCCGTGCCTTAAACACGGATGAAACGGAATCAAGAGTCATCCGTGCCTCAAACATGGATGAAAGTGAATCATGAACTGTCCATGCCTCAAGCACGGATCAGTCAAAAATAAAAAATAAAATAAAAATCAAAAATCAAAAATCAAAAATATAAAAAAAAAATCAAAAAGTCAGAAAAATCAGGAAAATTTCAAAAATCCCATCGAGTCACACTTAATTTCGATTTGTTAAAACACGACTGAAAAATACCCAAATTTCAAAAATCATAAAATCTGCATTAAATCCAAGATCCCACACGAGCTCCGCACCATCGAGATTAAGGAATCAATAAGGTAACTCTGTCAGACCTCGTGCTTGAGTAACCATTTTTCTACAAAAGTCGTCAATTCAACCGGTAATTCGAAGTCGTGTTTGACAAAATTTCGCCTGGCCCATACAAATAGGGGTTTAGTCTATTCTTTGTAGTTTTTTGCATGCAATTCCTACAAAGAAGGGCAGCTGTAGACACCCCAATTTGAACGGACCCTCACTCGAAAGGGACCAGAAAAAGTAATTTTCAAATAAATTTGACCAACGGGCCTCGAAGGCCCGAAGCATCAAAATTTGACATTTTTGATAAATCAAAGCCTGTAACACCTCTTAATGGGTTAGTAGGTCCACCAAAAAGTTCAACATGCTCCGCTCCACTCGAAATATCGATTTTCCAACTAAATGGGCCAACGGGCCTCAAAGGCCCAAAACAATGAAGAATGACAATTTTGAGTAAATCAAGGCCCTAAGACCTCCCAATGGTCTAGGGGACCTATAAGAAGGGTTGCAACCCATCCTACACATGTTCAACCTCACCACACCTCCTTTATATCCAAGAGAAACCGAACGATCGATGAAACTCTCCAATGAGCCTAAAAAGTCTGATTCGTCAACACGTGGCATTTTTGATAAACAAATCCAATAAAAATTAAAAATAGGGGACTTGGGACGCCAACCCATCATTCACCTTCCACCGCTCTACCTCAAAACCCACAAACACCTTAAGCCCATGCAAGGCCCATAAACCTTTAACCCTCTCCTAAACCAATTTTCCACTTTACACCCTAACCTAAAATTAACTCCATGTCATCTAAACCCTAACACCTACTTTCCCTCAAATATCCAACCTAAAATAAATCCTAACCAAGCCAAAATGACCAACAACCCTCCTAAACCCAAGCCCAACACTTAAAAGCCCATAAACCTATTCAATTCATTATCTAACCCACTACCTTAACCCATTATCCATTATTCACATCAACCAATCACAATCTTCACATCAAAAGATGACACATGTCATCACCACCATCCACCTCCCTCATCTAATCACCCACCCCCATCACCATTCTCTAAACAACTCATCTAACCCACATCACCTCTCTCCAAAATCACCTCAACTCATACCCTACCCTAACCTACTTTATCCCCATTCTCTAACATCATCAACCACCCACACCTCAACCCATACCCTAATCCATCACCATTCTCTAACATCATCAACCACCCACATCACCACCCATATCCCTTACATATCAACCCATCCCTTTTCCTTAAAACACTCCAACAAAATCACCTCAACCCATACTTCCCTCACCATCAACCAACTAACACACACCCTTCTCTCTAATCAAACAACCCCCATCAACTAATCAATCAATCTTACCACCTCACCCTCTCCTCATGATTGCCACATGGCATCATCTCGTTTCTCCTCCCAAAAACCAATATACCCACTTCTTACACAACCCATTCTCCTAAATCTAAACACCTCACCTCTACAACCAACTTAACACTCATTCTCCAAACTACCTTCTTACACCCCCATTCCCCCATCAGCCATCACTCATCTCATTCCACCAAACACTCTATCCAAATGGATTTGGGTAGGATCCAAATCATTTGGGTTGAAATACAACTCATTTTCCTCATTTACATAACTACCCTCACTTACACTCCAAATTTCATACTCTTCACTTCTAAAACCCATGCCATTTTCTATTCTCTCAACTTTAACCCCATTATACCCCTCAAACCATTCTCCAAACACTATAAATACCATTCCCCTCATTTCAAAAAGGGTTACCAAGTCCCCCCAAGAAAAAAGTCTACTCTCTCTACTCATCCTCACTACTCTCTCATATCATATTCTAAAAAAAGAAAACTTCAATCTCAACTCACTAAGGACTCAAAAGAATTCAAAAGGAAGAAATAGAAGAAGAAGAAGAAGAAAAAAAGAGGATCAAGGATACAAGGTGGGTGCAGCCAACACCCCCCATCTCTCTCTAACTTTCTCTTCCTCCTTCTTCTTCATTTTATTTTAAAGTTTAAGATGATTGAACCCCAAGGCTAAATGTCTATAAGGGTCATTTTCATCAATAAAATGACCCTATGATCAAGCCAAAAGCAACCCCTTTCTAGGGTACAAGTGCATCCACGTGGAACTTTTTTAATTGTTTATTTTAAATCAAAATGATCGAGTTATTAGAGGTTACCGCCACTTGGCGGGGAGAAAAGGGTGCCTAACACCTTCCCTTTTCTCCAACCGAACCACTTACCCGAATCCCAAGGTTGATTTTACCCTTTATCCATCGTGAGTCACTAAAAATGGAAAAATGTCATTTTTGGAAAAAATACATCGGGTGACCATTCACACCCACTTACAATATGAATGGTGGTGACTCCAAATCATTGTAGATGTGGCCGTTGTAATGACGAAATCCACATATCTACAGCGAGCAGCCCTCTTGAGACCAATGTCAAACTTTTAGCCACCGATGGTGAGCCTTTATCAGATGCTACTCTCTACAGGCAGCTAGTTGGCAGTCTCATCTATCTCATTGTTACACAGCCTGATATTGCCTATGTTGTTCATTTGGTGACTCAATTTATGAGTGCTCCTCGCTCTACTCATTATGCTGTCGTTCTTCGCATTTTGCGCTATGTCAAGGGTACTATGTTTCATGGTCTACATTTCTCTTCTCATTCATCTTTTGAGTTTCGGGCCTACACTGATGTTGATTGAGCTGGTGATCCCACTGATCGTCGCTCCACTACTAGATATTGTTTCTTACTTGGAACTTCTTTAATTTCATGGCGCAGTAAGAAACAATCTATTGTTGCTCAATTTAGTACTGAAACTGAGTATCGTGCTCTTGCTGACACTACATCTGAACTTCTTTGGTTACGATGGCTTTCATCCAACATGGGTGTTCCTCAATCCACTAGTTCTCCTATTCATTGTGACAATCGGAGTGCTATACAGATTGCTCATAATGATGTTTTTCATGAGCGCACAAAATATATCGAGATTGATTGTCATTTCATTCGCCATCATCTTCAACATGGTATTTTACATCTTCATTCTGTCACCTCTGCAGATTAATTGGCGGACATTTTTACTAAAGCTCATCCATTGGGACGGTTCAACGATCTTATCTCCAAACTCAAGTTGGCTTTGCCCCTAAAGTTGGGGAGGGAGAGGGAGAGGGAGAGGGGGAGGGGGAGGGGGAGGGGGGGGGGGAGGCATTGCAGAAATATAATATTCTTATTCTGTATTCATTATTATACTTATGTAATATTATATTCGTGTAATATTCTCAATATATTACAGAAATATAATATTATTATTCTAAATATTCTGTTGTCTTTTTCTACAGGTCTCTCTCTCTCTCTCTCTAGGGGGGCATTACAGAAATATAATATTCTTATTCTGTATTCATTATTATATTTATGTAATATTATATTCCTGTAATATTCTCAGTATATTACAGAAATATAATATTCTTATTCTAAATACTCTGTTGTCTTTTTCTACAGGTTTCTCTCTCTCTCTCTCTCTCTCTCTCTCTCTCTCTCTGTGGTTAATCTCCCCTGTTTTTCTCTGTTCTGTTCTGTGTTTGTTTCTGTAGGTTTCACCATTAAAACGCAATTTCAAGCTGGAATATTTATTCTTTTTTACTCCCTAATTTTCCTCGAATCTAGGAACCCTTTTCTTTTGAAGATCAGAAGATCTGGAAAAATCAAAACTTTGATCCATTTCAAGGTTAAATACGTTCTTATATTGATGGGTTTGTTAGTTAGTTATTATTGTTTTTAAACAAGTAAGTGTGTTAACTATTATAATATTTTACAATTCTGACTCTGCCCGCCCCCGCCCGTAGATCTCTTTTAAGATATTTTAAAATGTCCCAACTTTTCTCTCTCTCTCTCTCTCTCTCTCTCTCTCTCTCTCTGGGTGTATTTTAAAAGAGTTTGTTTAATTAATTGAATTAGATTCGGAGATTGGAGTGTACTTCTTCAATTCGAGACAGAAAAAGCATCCAAATGGGAGTTATTCAAATCGTGTTGTGGCTGATGGGTGCCGCTGGATCAGTAAGAGAAAATGTATTTATATCTACAATGACAAAGAGAAAGTTGGGACGAAGAATACGTTGAAGTACATGAAAGCTAAAAATGACAACGACTGGTGGATGGATGAATACGAACTAATTGACAAGAATAAGGTAATTATTAACCATTGCTCTCTCTATATTCTTTTTTATTCATCTCAGTAGGTAAAATTATTTTATATTATATTATATAGAACACAAAATCTTAATTGCTTCTTTCATTCTTAATTTTGTTTTTATATTTTAATTTTAGGAAGGGCAGTTGGAGGACTGGGTGATATGTATGATTCGGAAGAGCAAATCTAAATCAGAAAAACGTACTCCATCAATTACTGGAGATATACCTGGCAGCTCCGGAAACATCGTCCAGGGACCAACCTTCTCTCCTCCCATGTACAATTCCCTAGAGTTCAATAATGTTTTGCTAAAATATGATTCTAATTTTCCCGAAAACATTAACGCCAAACCCCCGGTTGAGTTGCAGGGGATGTGTGTCGATGAAGGCCCGAGCAACTCCAGAAACTTCATCTGTAGTCCACCCCTGTGCAATTCCCAAGAGTTCAAGGGGATGTGTGTCAATGAAGGCTTGAGCGGCTACAGAAACATCCTTGAAGAATCCCTCTTTCTTCCCCAGGATAATTCCCAAGAAGTGGATAATTTTTTGCAAAATTATAATTGTCCCGAAATCTTCAGCGACTATGTCTATGACAACTCCGGAGAGTTCGATAATGTTTTGCCTGAAGACATCAGCTACGACCCCCTGTTGGTTGGTGATGTGCAGGGGATGTTGATCGATGAAGGCCCGAGCAACTCCAGAAATGTTGTTTTGCCAAATTCTGATTATAATTTTCCGCAATCTTCAGCAACAACTACTGGCCTATTTACTCCCCCGTACAATTCCCAAGTGATTGATAATTATTTGCTGGGGATTGGCTACGTTTCAAGATACACCGTCATCAATGAAGGCTCGGGCAGCTCCAGAAATGATTATATTTTTTCCGGAAACTTCAGCGACAATCTGTTGGTTGATTGGCAAAGGATGGGCGATTCCTGTGATTAGTTCGATGGGTTTAGTTGGTCATAGGATTAATGTCAATATCATCCTCACATGCAGGAAGTAAGTGTTGAGTATTGTCGTTCCCCATTTGTTTATTTTGTAGGCATTATGCCCGTAGCTTTGGTTTATTTTATGGCAAATTTACCAAAACATGCATCACATATAGACTATTTTCCAAAACGGTAAACTGTAGCCACTTTATTATATGAAATTTGCCACTTTAACCACGTTTCAGCTCTTGTCTTCATCACGTACATACATCTGATTCTATATAATAGTGGGGTGTAAATCATATTTGGTCTTCTGTTCCTTTTTTTCTTCTTTTTTTTATATATAAAAGAAGGGGACAGCACACTTACACTCGTCTTTTCTGTATCTAACATGCAGGTAGGCTTACATTTATGACTTAGTGGGTCCTTGAGAATCACATAAATCTGGACATATTGATAAGGATACCTTGGAAGAACCAATTGCATTTAACTTTGAATCATTGAAGTTAATGAAGGATGGATCTTTGCAAGTAAAAAAACTTGATGGTAAGACTGGGTGTGCTCCCCAGGTCTTGTCTTCGAATCCCCTTCCCACCACCTTGTGTGGCACTTAATGGGTTTGGGTTCGTCCCCTTAAAACTCGTATGGGGTTGGTCATGCGGGGCCCCCAAGGGAGATTAGTCTGTCACGCTTACTTGAGAGTGTTGATGGGATACTCCCTCGGTTACAAAAAAAAAAAAAAAAAAAAAACTTATAGGGTTAGATGAAACACGGAAAAAAAAATGGAAAACTAATTGTGAAAAAAATTCCTTTATTTTTGTTGGTATTACAAAATTATTTCTTGTTCATTCTTTCGTTTTTCTCGTGTTTGGGACTATTAATTTAGTGTTTTTTTTTTTTTTCTGAAAAATTAGTATGATCGGGTGAGGATGTCAATGTTTGAATGTTTATGTCTTTATTTGTTTTAAAGATCGGGTGAAGATCGGGCGAGTTGTTACATGCTATGTATGGAAAATGGAGAATCATCGGATCACCTTGTAATACATTACAAGTTCTCGCATCGCATTTGGACTAATTTTTTAAAATTGTATGGGGTTTCAACATGCTTACCGAATTCAATTAAGGATATTTTCTTTGGTTGGTCGTCAATGGGCCATGCGTTTGGTGGCACAAAGAGGTGGTTGTGGACCATTACACCCTTTGCAATTTGTTGGGGGGTGTGGTTCGAAAGGAATAGGCGCATCTTTGAGGGGAAACAAAAGGATTATCAAGACACGATTCTGTCTATTTTGGGTCTCATCTTTTGTTGGTCTAAAGTGCATAAGGAATTTAGGGGCCTATTATTTGAGGATTTGTTGTACAAGTGGGATGGGTTGTGTTAGTCTGTACGTGAATAGTTCTCTTTGGTAAGGCCTTCTCTGGTTGGTCAACTCAACTGACTTGGTTTTTTTTATGAATACAATACTATTTATCTAAAAAAAAAATTGTTTTAAGAGAGATTGCAGAAGAAAGAGTCAAGAGAGAATTAAAAGATTGGGGCGGTCTTGATTGTGATTGTAAATATTTCAATTTGGTTTACACCCCCTTTTCATCATAAGATTTATCCTACTTTGTGTTTGTTAGATTAGTTCCTCTCTATTTAAAAAACCAACAAATTTTAGTTTTAAAAAAGTTTTACTTCTGTTGAATTTAGCTAAATTTTCCTCTAAAAATAGCATAACCACTTCTAAAATTAGCTAAATCAACCCATAATGGACCATGTTCTTATATGAGTTTATAGTACAGTTTAATTCCGAAAACAAAAACTAAAATTACAGACTCGGACTCAGTGTGGCAATTTAGTAATTTTTCAATTTTCAGCGCATGTTTTGGTAAATTGCCCACAAAATTAGGGACACTAACAATAAGAACTCATGTTTTTGAAAATATGGATCATCTAGGACTCACTTTATAAAAATTTAGTCTAAGGACGTTCGAAGCAATTTTTTTAAAATACTAAAATTACCCTTTCAATTGCTTATTTAAATATTTAAAAGTATTTTTACATACTTTATATTATGAAATTAAAAACTTACATTAATCGACTTATACACGAAAAATCAATTAATGATGATCATGGTCATCCTCAATCATCCCCAATATAAAATTAATATAATTTTATTTATTTTAAATTATTCATAAACATTTTATATATTTTAAAATATTCACAAATATTTTTTTAAAATATTAGAAAACTATTTTTAACTATTCATAAAGTTAGTATTTTTATTTTGTGGGTTGACTCGTGAGTTTTCGAGTTGATTCACAGAGATTGAAGTATTAAGACCTTACATTGGTATACCTACACACCAAAAATAAAATTTAAAAACATAGAGGTATCTCAAATATTCACCAAAAGGTGGACCTCTTAAACAATTCACGATTGCTATTTATTGAAAGGGTAGTTCTGACACTTTTCCTAAAAATTGTATCAAAAAATTATTTTTAGATTAATGTTTTATAGAGCGAGTCTTAGATAGACCATATTCTATAAAAGGGGACTTTTTGATATAATATATATATATTTTTCAAGAGACAGGCCTTAGTAGTCAATGTCCCAAGTCACCCGCGCCCAGCCCTAGACCGAATATGATTGAGTGGGTTGCAGGTTGGGCTTGGTTTTGTTGCACATCCCAGCCCAACCCATTTGCATCCCTACTCATGTTTCTTTACTGCAAGACCATTTTGGACTATAAAGAAAAGATGATAGTGTGGTGTTAGTAAAAGTTGGTGTGGCAATAGTAACCCTCATCTAAATTATTAAGGCTGCAAATAATAAACAAAAACAAAATGAGATTAAGGAAATTTTTTTAATTTTAGTGATTGCAGCACGTGTTGTACTCAATGCTCTAATCAAAATCGTCTCCTCACACTATGTGCGATGCTTCAGAGATTTTTAGCATTTTTTTTTTTTCCATAGTTTTCAATAATCTTAAATTGAAGGCAACACAACCAACTCGTCAATCAAACAATGATTTTTCTATTTAGACGAAAAATAATAGTAGTAAAATTCATTTTTATATTTTCTTTTAACTAGTAATAAGGGATTAGAAAAAAAAATTAATTTTAAAGATAATTAACATTTTTCTAATTTTTTTGAAGTAATTAAGCTTAAGGTGAGATTGTAATCTTCTCTGTTTTGACCAAGGCACTTTTTTTTGTTGTAAGAAATGCCTTTAAAGATAATTCCTGATCAATCTGGTTTTTCTATTAATCTTTATTTTAGAGAAGATAATTTTACGTACAAATTGATTCTAAAAATTTGCTCAATGCGTTAGACATGCCAGCTACAACTCATATTTCTCATATGAAGTTTGGAAATATTTATCTTGCAAATGATGTACTGGCAAATCCTTTTTCTTTATTTAAGCACGTTTCGAAAAATCAAATGGACAATTTGTTTGTATTCTTTCACCTTGTAGCATCCAAAAACATAATCCAATCCCACAAGGATGTAGAAGGCAAAATCCTATAAATTTACCTGTCAAATATATATATTTTTCAAGAGACAAAATTCTAGACAAAGTTCTAGAGAAAACGTTATGTCTTATATGGGTTGGAAGTTTCGGAATGGTTTGATGTTTTGTGAGGATGATCTTTATGATAAAGAAATCATCCTTACAAAAAATCAGCTTATTTTGAAATTTCTAACCCTAATTTATAAGTTAAAAAATCGTGGACCGTTAATATTTTACCGTTAGTTTATAACCACTTTCCTTGGATTTAGAATTTTCGGAGTGCGTTAAAACTTTTTAGCCTTTCTTTTCTTTTCAAAACAAAAGAAAAATGTGGCATCTAGACACTTCTTGTACCATGGATAAAAATATTGAAGAAATAAGAACTCCTCTCTAGCTGAGGAAATGGTTCAGACAGCGAAAAACATTGAACATATAAGGATTCCTCTCTATGCGGCTTCCTTAGCTAAAGAAATGGTTCAAAAGTGAAAAACATTAAGAAATAAGGACTCCTCTCCTCTATGCGGCTTCCTTAGCTAGAGGAGATTATAAATTAATACTCGAATTTGTTCTTCATCATCCCAATTGAACATCCGATTTTCTGAGAAATTTTCTTTATCTATCTTCAATCAGACATGACAAATCAACTACCTATTGGTTTCAGATTTGTTCCAACTGAGAAAGAACTGGTAGTTGATTATCTCCCTCCAAAAATCTTTAAACGCCCGTTACCTTGTGATGATATTATCCCTGTAAAGAAAATGTATCAGTAAGAGAAAATGTATTTAAATCTATAATGACAAAGAGAAAGGTGGGAAGACGACTTCGTTGAAGTACATGAAAGGAAAAAATGAAACCCGGGTTTCTCTTAGGTTTCCACTACCAAGGGTGGCATCGATGTGCTTTCTTAGCTGTGCACCCTACACATGTCAAAAGCACAACAGATATGAAAACAAAGAAATCGTGCACAATAATTGCAAGAAGACATGTTTTAACGAGGATTTAGAAAAGAAAGACATTGAAAAGTGTCAGAAAACATGCACCTGATGAGACAAATTGATGAAATACATTGAAATCACAAGACCTATTGAATGCACTTGGCCTCCCTCATTGAATGCACTATACAATGTTTACCTCGGCTAAGAAGCTGAACTCAATATTTTTCTTCCAATTTCTTCACTCTGGTTACTATGCCTTTACTTACTTCAGCATTGCCATAATAGAACACGTTGTCCCATAAGACCTATTCTTCCTTCCTAAACCTCTTCAGTTTCAAGTTTCTCTGGAGTTACCTTTCAAACACAATTCCTCATTTTAAGCCCAGTGTCATCCATTCACTAAAAAGTAAGTTTCATCAAGCAAGAATAGCAAATTCAGAATTTATTGAATTGGAACAAAACAAATACCTTTGAAAGCGGGGAAAGGGAGAAGTGATCGTTTCAAACAAATACCTCCAACAGTCATCCGAACTTGGGACCATCCTTTTCCCTCCTCCTTTATCCGGGCTTGGGACCGGCAATGTAAAACATATAATTTTACATTGGCGGAGTTAAAAAGGGGTTAATTAACAACAACAAAAATAGTTATAAAAGAAATCATAAAACATACGTAGGTAAAAAGTCTATATGTAGTGAGATTAAATGTACCAAAAACTAAATGTATCGAGATGATATTGGATTTACACCTAACTCTTGACCTGATATTGGATCTTTCTGCATCTGCATTTACATCATCACAACATTTAAGTATAGCTTCTTAGTAAGGAATAATGCAACTGCATATATGAAATTAAATTACCTTTTTCATTTCTTCATCAATAAAATTGTGTCCTGAATTTGGGCCATTCAGTGACATCTCCGATCGTCAAATCTTCAAAAGTTCCTTCCCCACTTTGTAGTTCCACGCTCCCAACAAGGATATCGTCAATAATGATATTGTAGCAATCTGGATCAGTAGCAGACACACATGACACTCTCCCTATGGCAATAGGATCACACGGCTTTCGTATACGGAGCAGCTTACAACGGCCCCTAGCTGTTTGGGCAGTTGATCGATCTGATTGTGCCTCCTGCTGTGCTGAATCGTGTCTCGCCTAGAAAGTTGCAAAACAATAGATGCAACATAAATATTTTATAAATTCAAACATTTAATATGAATGAAATCTACTATTTAATTAAATTAAAATTAATACTTGAGAAGAACTTCCAATATTAAAGGAAGGTTGCATCAGTGTTCCAGTTTGAGCATAAAAAAGTAATTTCTCTTCTAATAATTTGCGTGCTCTAGACTCCTCAAGTAGTCGTTCTGTCAACTCCTCAAACTTGGCATTAAACTTAGCCTCCAAATTAGCCTCAAATGTTTGATGTGATGCTTGTTGATCTTTTAAGGCTTTCTTTAATGGAGCTGTATAATGGATGGAGGTTTTAGAAACACCGAGACCCATACCTCGTACAAGACCTCGACTATCACGACCATAAATCTATGCAAAAAATAATAATAAATAAGTAATGTTAATACTTTCAAGAAACATTATGTAGATTAATTAAGAGTTTAAATAATGCATACTGTTGCAACTGGATCATGGTCCAAATCCCTATGTACACTAGAGGGATCAGTATCAATCATCCTGTCAATCGCTTCCTACAAATTAAATGAATATTTAATTAAAATTTCTTAGTACAATTAATATCAAATGAATAAATTAATTAATTATTCTTACAAGTTGTTGTTTATCAAGCCCATCCTTCTTAGTATGAGTCGCAAGAAAGACATCTGTCCTTGTGACCTCCCCATTAGGATTGTTTTTTCTCTGTAAGTAAGATAGTAAATACATTAGAAACAATTAATGTCAACTAATTTCATATTTATAGTATAAACTTACCAACTCTTCGGCAATCCTTGCTTGTCCTTTTCGGCCTGAAGTGTGTGTAGTCTTTTGTGCTTTCCTAGCTTTCTTTCCATTATGCCTCAATGTTTGCACGTCAGGCCTCGAACACTCATCAACGAATATTTCCCAATCTTCTTTCTTCACGTATGGAGGTATATGAACTTTTCTTTCTGCATCCGTATTATATTTATCATATACCTCACAACGAAGGTTACTTTTCCAATCTTTCCATAAGAGATTGGCCTTTTTAAGGACCCATTCTCTATTCTCATCTGAAACAGTATATATATTCTGCAAGGAAGACAAATTATTTTAAATTAACAGTTAAAATATACATAACAAATAAATAACAGAATAAATAGACAAAAGAACTCACTTTTATAATTTCCCATATTTGATTTTTAAGATCATTGGGCACATTGCTCCACTTGATATAAATCGGCGATACATAAGTCTTCACAGCACGTCCAATGGATGTACACAATTTGTTTGAGTTCTCCCCAATAGGTTGCCCATCTATACTAAATCTCACAGGAATACCTGCACCTGTTACAAATAGTCGATAATTTACAAAATCAGACATCTAATAAGAAATACAAAATATGTTAATATCATAAATCAATAATAACATACTCTGAGAAGTAAACCCATAAGAAGTGGATGCAGATGATCTATCGCTTGACATAGTACCTGTCAAACAAATACAACAATTATAAGAAATTATATACACTTATAATTAAGATTAACATGCCTATAAAATTGATTTTTTAGAATTAAAAATAAACAAAATGACTAACCAGGAAACAAAATGTCTAACCAGGAAACAAAATGTCTTACAAGCGTTGTCAATCATCATTTTCCATATTATCGTCTTCTATGATATCATCTCGTAATGTTGTAGTTAAAACATCTTCATTCATTCTTTTCTCAAATACAAAGGGATCTTCATAAGAGTCCACGTCTCTATTCAATCTCTTCGGAACTTCCAAGACAACATGCCAATCATCCATAGGTCTACTATGATCTTTGCAATAGAATATTTGAGTTGCTTGAGAAGCAAGAATAAATGGCTCATCAGTTTCTCTTGTATTTTTCATCAATCTTTTCAAATTAACATAAATCAAATTTTTTCTGGATCAACTGTATATCCATTTGCATCTTCTATGCGCACCCAGTCACAATAGAATACTGTAACTCTAAAGTCATGATAATCAAGATCTAGAATCTGTTTCACAATGCCATAGTAAGTGACTTCTTCATTCACCATATTAGTATCCCTAACACTTGACCTAAAACTAGTTATGGCTTTCATAGAGACCCCACTGTGTTTGTGTTGTTTTATTCATTTCTGAATCTGCTGTACAAAAAATATATCCATTTACTGAATATGCACTATATGAAATAGCTTCAAACTTCGGCCCATCAACAAGTCTTTTTAAGGGACAACTTGGTTCATTTTGTAATTGTTGTCTAAGCCAAGGAATGTAATCCATTGCCTTTTCTTGTCGTAAATTTCCTCTCCGAATTTGACTGTCGAATGTGTGGCTCTGAATATAAGTAGTATATTTCCTATACACGAAAGTAACGTGAATGTGTTATATAATCTTTAACATAATGCTCAAGTGTATAGGAAAATCAAATTTACATACCTTTCCCACTCAGCATTTTCAGGTGACTGGCGGAGTACCCATTTACGTGTTTGTTGGTATTGAACATTTTCAAGAATGCAAACCTTTCCTTTTTTATCATGGATAGGATCCTTCGCTACCACCAGCATCCATTACTATCATTGGGCATCCTTTTCTATCATTGGACATATAATTCATGGCGTACATCATTGCCTCGTCCATGAGAAAACACTCAGTAATAGATCCCTCTGGATATGTATGATTTAGTACATATCGTTTGTATGTTTTCATCATCCTGAGATGCGTGTGTCATTGAATATTAGATCTTGATATTAAACTTATTAATACAATATAGAAACAAGTACATAATATAAAACTTTTTATTTACCTTTCAAAGGGATACATCCATCGATATCTAACAGGTCCACAAACTTGGGCTTCTTCTGCCAAATGCACAACAAGGTGTGTCATAGAAACAAAAAATGATGGCGGAAAATACTTTTCGAATACACATAATGTTTCCACAATGCGTTCTTTCATATTCGAAAGTTCTTCACGGATGATCTCTTTCGAACACAAGACATTAAAGAATACCGATAACTGCCGAATAGCAACACGCAAAGCTTTATGTGTCTTGAATGCATGCATCAGCAACACTGGTAATAATTGTTGCATAAGAATGTGATAATCATGAGACTTCAAATTTTTTAACTCGTTATCCTCTAAGCTCACGTTATGTTTCCAGTTTGCACTATACCCCATAGGAACCTTCAAATTATACAAAGTCTTACAAATTAACTCTTTTTCCCGTCGAGATAGTACGTAAGGAGCTTCCGGATATATCAACTTGCCATTCTTTTCTACTGGCCACAATTTTTTTCTTATTCTCATATCCTTAAGATCTTGACGAGCTTGAAGACCATCCTTAGTCTTATCCTTCGTGTTCATAATTGTTGCAAAAAGATTTTCTGTCACATTTTTCTCCACGTGCATTACATCCAAATTATGACGAATAGGTAGATCCTATGAGAATGAAATAATATATGTTAGTTGCAACAATCATTATATAGTATAAATCATTAATATTTAAAAAAAATTATAACGTACCTCCCAATATGGTAAATCAAAAAAGATCGATCTTTTAGACCATGCAGATGATTCATTTGCATCTACAGACCTTTTTCGCTTATTGCCTGGTACTTTTCCAAATTTTGTTTGGATATTTTCCATATTTCTTAATACCTCAAAACCACTCAAACGCCGAGGATGTTTTCCATGTTCTTCATTTCCATTAAATTGTGCTTTTTGACTCCTGAAAATATGTCTTGAATTTGTTAGAAATCTTCTATGTCCCATATAAGCAAATTTTTTTCCATGTTTTAGCCACAATGCCTCTGTCCCTTCACTACAAACAGGACAACCATACTTTCCTGCAGTCCTACAACCCGACAAATGACCATACGCGGGAAAATCATGTATTGCCCATAACAAAATTGCTTTCATTGTAAAATTACTCTTTTTATGAGAGTCATATGTTATTGTTCCACTAGACCACAATTCATTCAACTCTGCAACCAATGGCTGTAAGTAAACGTCAATATCATACCCGGGACCTTTTTTTCCAGGAATCAATAATGTTAACATTGTAAACTCCTTTCGCATGCATAGGGATGGAGGAAGATTGTACGGGACAATCATAACAGGCCAACAACTATAAGAATTGTTATTGTTCCCAAAAGGATTGAATCCATCTGTTGCAAGTCCTAATCGAACATTACGTGCTTCAGCAGCAAATGTCTCCCACTTACGATTTACTTGTTGCCAACAGGAAGAATCCCTTGGATGACGCATACTTAATTCATTCGGTACTGAACCCACATCTTCATGCCATGTCATATTCTCTGCAATCCATGGTATATTGTACATTCTTTGTAGTCTTGGTGTTAATGGAAAATATCTTAATTTTTTCCACGGTAAACGTGAACTTCTCGGTTTCAAATCGTTTATCGGTTTCCATCTACTTTCACCACACGTAGGACAACTATCCTTATTTTCATGTTCTCTCCAGTATAATATGCAATCGTTACGACATGCATGGATAATCTCGCACTTCATACGCAAAGATTTGACCATCTTCTTAGCAGTGAAAGTATTATCTGGCAAAGTGTTCTCATCAGGTAAAATCTTTTTAATTAATTGTAGCAACTCTGAGAAACTCTTATTAGACCATTGATGTCTAGCCTTCATGCTCAACAAATCAACTGTCACGGATAATTTTGTATTCTCAATTCGACAAGATGGATATAAAGGTTGCATCGAATCCTCTATCAATTTCTTATATTGAATATCCTCTGGTGAATAATCATGAACTTGAACATCTTCTTCGTCATTAACTTCATCCACACATGTAGGAGTACTAGCCCCTCTATGATCTTGAGCATTATCCTCATCATGAATTCGTTCAAATGTGTCATTTACCATATCAACCATTCTTGGGGATGCATCTTCATTACGATTACTAGTAGATGCATCAATACCGATATTGACATCACTTATGGGGATTTCTCCGTGATAGATCCATGTCGTGTAGGAAGTATCTATACCATCACATATTAAATGTGTATGAATATCTTTAAGTGTTTTCTTTCCTCCTACAAGATTACGACATTTAAGACAAGGACAACAATACCAATCATCACTCCCCAATTTATGTGTATTCTCTCTTATAAATCTAAAAAACGAATTAACTCCTTCTAAGTATTCAACAGATAATCTTGGTGCCGTCATCCATTCTTTGTTTGGGGGCGTAGACGAGGAAGACATTTTCTACGAATGAAAATACAAGTGAATTTATTATTGATGAAAAAAAGTAAATAAAAAACGAAAATAAAGGTAAAATGAATTTATTATCGTATGACATATTAGAGCACATAAAAAGTAAACAATACAGAAGTTGCTAATTAAAATAGTGTGGTACAATGTATCACAAGTTTTTAGAGACAGAAAAGTGAACATTAGAACATCATTAACTATCTATTAAAATAGTGTGGTACTATGTATCCCAATGAAATCTGCGTATGTGACAAGGAACTTGGACATATTGCCTAGCTCGAATCTATCAACTATAAACATATATCCTTTTCGACAAATGGGGGGTTTATATTGAAACTCCATGCAAATTAATTGCTCTACCATTAAATTAAAATACAAAACCAGCCTTATTATAAAAGGATTCAACCAAGTTCCCAGTATGGACTACCATGACAGATTCAGCCCACTTGTAAAATTTGATCAAGTTGGTATAGCATTTAACTAGGTTCATAAGTGGGTGAGATTGAACCAACTTCCATTAATTCCATGACCATGAACCAGATTTGATCCCACATTTTGTTTCAAATCTGCAATTCTCAAGTCATTGATGTGATTTCACATGTATTGTCCACAATTTGTCACCTTTTTTTTCCTTGAAACTAAGGCTAGATTTGTCCATAATTCGTGGGATTTTAAGGAGTTAGCTAACTATGTATGAAATTATTCTAAGAATATTTATAATTTAGTGAATTATATATAGAGGAAGGGAAAATAATTGAGTCTGCAATGAACAAGGATCTTCATTTTCAACCCTTTAGACACCACTGTTTACATGTGACATCCAAATCTTGAATCTTGGATCAGCAGATGAGCTTAACATGGGCACTATCTTTTTTCTTTGGTGTGGGAAACATGGACAGTAAGAATGGGCTCATTTTCATATATATGATTTTCTAGGTAGGGTCCACTATTTCAATGGTTAGGATGGGTATGATGGTGGGCCAAAGTATGATATGTGATGCTGGGTGACGAACCTACTATTTTGAACAGAGATTTGCTGTTTTGAAAGCCATGTGTATTAAATGAGCAAAAGTGATCGGTGAGTGAGAAAATTCCAAAAGAAAAGTTGACTAAAATGGAGTGGCTTACGCCGATGTTTGATCCAATCCAGTTACAGTCGTAGATGTGGCTTAGATTGAAATCAAAGTGGACCGAATAAGGTTCATTATTAAGGTCTGGATCCATTTGAAATATACCTCATGTGATCTAACAGCTAACACATGTGAACTAACTAAATTGGAAATATATGAACCAGAAAGTGATACATATTCGAGCAGAAATAGATCTTTAGGTAATGATGAAACAAATGCTCCATTACTTTTTTATAAAGGTATTGTAGGCAAAAAAAAATAATTGGTATATTTTGGTGACGTCAAGGCTGATGCAGTGCCATCTGACCTAGACATGGTCTCAAATTTCTAGTAAGACACTGCCATCATCATCAAAATCTTCTCCCCAAATATTTAGAGACAGCTGAACAATCCCTAGGAGAAGGAATGTCCAGTAAAGCATTCATGATCTAGTCTCATTAACCAACATTTATATAAAAGGAAAATAAAAATTAAAAAAAACATTCATTGACTGCAAGAAAAAAAAATGTCGAGTATTCCCTGTTTTGATCAACTAACAATCAACCGGTCCTAGGTTGTCTTTGCTTCTACTACAGTTTAAAATGAAGCCTTCTTCTCCCTAATATTTTCCCTCAAATGTGTCATCTCAAACAAACTGACAAAGCTTAACGTTATAAAATTCCGAAAAATTATTGTTGATCTCGGTTTTTGTCAGGGTGACAATGATCCAACACTATTTCTGTATGGAGAATCTTACCAAAAAGGTATAGAAAGATAATTTAATTACAATACCAGTAAAATTTTGAAAATAAATTGTAAAATAATTAATTTTTTTCTAAATTGGATATTGGCAATTTTCTACTACCAAATTTTTCACAAGTCTTGTTCCAAAAGAAACATTGAAACATTCAATGTTTCAGAATGAATGAATGGTTTATTTCAATTCCGCCACAACATACAGAAACAGTATGAAAGTTTGAACAATGGTTAGGAATCAAAGTACAAAATCTATAGACTGATTATGTAGTTTATAGTCAAATTATTATGGGATCAGATTTGGATCAAAGTTTTGACAACCGAATCAGATTCATATCCAATCCAACTGTCTTCAAATCAATTAAGGACTGACCCAATCTAATCCAGTTCAAACCCAAACAATTAACATCATTCAATACTAGAACCTCCACAAGATAAATCCATAAATGTATGGATCATGCTTTACATATTCTCATGCCAATAACATGTGTGTCTAGGAATTGCACTTCTCATCTCACAAATGCAAGGTAGCAGCAGCACCTAAGGAAGAAATGCATTTGGACCATTAATGAGGTGAAGAGAGAGGACTAGTTGATTGAGCAATAACTACGGGCAGACACTTCATGCTACACTCCGTCAGGAAAGAAAATGGGATTGAATAGTATACTATAAAGGTTAATCAACTAACAAAATCATGTTCTTCCATTCAATTATATCTAGAGAAACGCCTTAGGTTAATGCAGATGCCTTTATATATGCTCTCACTACCTCAACGCATGTCATTTTGGTAATCTTTTCTCTCATTTAGATTTAAACTTAATCTGCATAATCCTTCTCCTTGGTGTGTCATCAGTCTTCATTGCACATGAACTAACCATCTCAATCACCATTACCCTAGTTTCACAAATATTGAGGCTATTCCTACATTTTCAAGAATGCTATATAAACCTTTGATTCTATCACTGATTAGGCACCACCATGACCTATGAAGACTTTAACCATATCATTCACTCACTTGCTGACGGTCCAGATTGATGATAGCCAAGTAATGTTATAAGAAGGAATTAGTGGAACATATCCACAATATGAAAGGATAGATAGCTAGGAAGAGTATTCTTATGGGATTTTAGTTCATCTTAACTCTTCGCATTCTTCACGTAATGTAACAATGTAAAGGCAGACCTGTTTGAAGTTTGGACCCTCCGTCACGCTCTTCACAATATACCTCATTTTCTATTTCTTTAAGTCTGGTGATCCATTATGACATCCCTTATGGGGTACTCTTACTCTATACCCTAACACTCCGTGCAAGTCTCATTTTTTGTTTTCTTATAACTTTACTATTAGCTGTAAGACTATTACACAAAAAGGATTTAGAGATTGGGGAAGATGTTGCCCATAGAACCAGAGTTTGATTGTTAAAATGGAAGGAGTTCGTATATTATAATTTTATTAGATGTGAAACACCAATCTTAACAAGAGTAGATTTCCCAATTTCAACAAATAATTTGGCAATGTGGACATACTAGACTAAACAAATAATTTCAACAAGAGTAGATCATCTACCTACTGCTTAAATTGGATACTTCCCCAGCTAGTCTCATTTTACAAGCTTTCCAAAACATTCCCCCAGAAATGAACACATTAGAACTACTAAATTCTTTCAAATATTAGTTTTAAATTAACTTCTAGTTGTTTAGTCACAATAGTGTTAAAAAAACTCAATCGTGGCTAGGGATTTGTTGGTGGATCTTAGTTCTGTGAACATGATATGAATTGCTACAATTATAAATCAGGAATAGGCGATTCAAATAAGGTTATTTTCCAACATAATATCAATTAAAAACCTAAATGCATTCAAACGTAAGAAATAATTTGAGATGGCGAATCCGTACCTCTTTCTTCTTCAAATCTGCTAAAGATGACGCTGGTAATTTGTGAGAATCGAGTGAGAGATCGAAGCCCTAGATCAATGATTTTGAAATCTGATTGCGTCTGGAAACCCTAGCTATTTTTCTTCAAAAGCCGAGATCCTGTGAGTGAGAGATCGAGCGAAGAATTAATGTTCAAAATCAGATCGATTCTGTGAGTGAAAGAGAGTCGATCGAACGAAATCTATTGTGAGTGAACGAGAGAGAATCGATCGAACGAAAACAAGTGAGTGGAAGAGAGAGATTCGATCGAACAAAACCGGTGAGTGAGAGACAGAGAGATTCGATCGAAGAAAAACCGGTGACTGAGACACAGAGAGATTCGATCGAAGAAAAACCAGTGAGTGAAAGAGAGAGACAGAGAGAGTCGAGAAAGAGAGAGAGACAGAGAGAGCCGATCGATAAAATCGAGTGTGTGAGTCGAGTTTGAGTCAATAATAACGATACGAGTTGAGTCAAACGAAAAAACGCCTGATACGAGTCGAGTTTGAGGCGGAAAAGTATGTTTTTGTTGGATTAATATACAATGTCTACCTATTGGTTTCAGATTTGTTCCAACTGAGAAAGAACTGGTAGTTGATTATCTCCCTCCAAAATCTTTAAACGCCCGTTACCTTGTGATGATATTATCCCTGTAAAGAAAATGTATCAGTAAGAGAAAATGTATTTAAATCTATAATGACAAAGAGAAAGGTGGGAAGACGACTTCGTTGAAGTACATGAAAGGAAAAAATGAAACCCGGGCTTCTCTAGGTTTCCACTACCAAGGGTGGCATCGATGTGCTTTCTTAGCTGTGCACCCTACACATGTCAAAAGCACAACAGATATGAAAACAAAGAAATCGTGCACAATAATTGCAAGAAGACATGTTTTAACGAGGATTTAAAAGAAAGACATTGAAAAGTGTCAGAAAACATGCACCTGATGAGACAAATTGATGAAATACATTGAAATCACAAGACCTATTGAATGCACTTGGCCTCCCTCATTGAATGCACTATACAATGTTTACCTCGGCTAAGAAGCTGAACTCAATATTTTCTTCCAATTTCTTCACTCTGGTTACTATGCCTTTACTTACTTCAGCATTGCCATAATAGAACACGTTGTCCCATAAGACCTATTCTTCCTTCCTAAACCTCTTCAGTTTCAAGTTTCTCTGGAGTTACCTTTCAAACACAATTCCTCATTTTAAGCCCAGTGTCATCCATTCACTAAAAAGTAAGTTTCATCAAGCAAGAATAGCAAATTCAGAATTTATTGAATTGGAACAAAACAAATACCTTTGAAAGCGGGAAAGGGAAAGTGATCGTTCAAACAAATACCTCCAACAGTCATCCGAACTTGGGACCATCCTTTTCCCTCCTCCTTTATCCGGGCTTGGGACCGGCAATGTAAAACATATAATTTTACATTGGCGGAGTTAAAAAGGGGTTAATTAACAACAACAAAAATAGTTATAAAAGAAATCATAAAACATACGTAGGTAAAAAGTCTATATGTAGTGAGATTAAATGTACCAAAAACTAAATGTATCGAGATGATATTGGATTTACACCTAACTCTTGACCTGATATTGGATCTTTCTGCATCTGCATTTACATCATCACAACATTTAAGTATAGCTTCTTAGTAAGGAATAATGCAACTGCATATATGAAATTAAATTACCTTTTTCATTTCTTCATCAATAAAATTGTGTCCTGAATTTGGGCCATTCAGTGACATCTCCGATCGTCAAATCTTCAAAAGTTCCTTCCCCACTCCCAACAAGGATATCGTCAATAATGACATTGTAGCAATCTGGATCAGTAGCAGACACACATGACACTCTCCCTATGGCAATAGGATCACACGGCTTTCGTATACGGAGCAGCTTACAACGGCCCCCCTAGCTGTTTGGGCAGTTGATCGATCTGATTGTGCCTCCTGCTGTGCTGAATCGTGTCTCGCCTATAAAGTTGCAAAACAATAGATGCAACATAAATATTTTATAAATTCAAACATTTAATATGAATGAAATCTACTATTTAATTAAATTAAAATTTATACTTGAGAAGAACTTCCAATATTAAAGGAAGGTTGCATCAGTGTTCCAGTTTGAGCATAAAAAAGTAATTTCTCTTCTAATAATTTGCGTGCTCTAGACTCCTCAAGTAGTCGTTCTGTCAACTCCTCAAACTTGGCATTAAACTTAGCCTCCAAATTAGCCTCGAATGTTTGATGTGATGCTTGTTGATCTTTTAAGGCTTTCTTTAATGGAGCTGTATAATGCATGGAGGTTTTAGAAACACCGAGACCCATACCTCGTACAAGACCTCGACTATCACGACCATAAATCTATGCAAAAAATAATAATAATAAATAAGTAATGTTAATACTTTCAAGAGACATTATGTAGATTAATTAAGAGTTTAAATAATGCATACTGTGTTGCAACTGGATCATGGTCCAAATCCCTATGTACACTAGAGGGATCAGTATCAATCATCCTGTCAATCGCTTCCTACAAATTAAATGAATATTTAATTAAATAATTTCTTAGTACAATTAATATCAAATGAATAAATTAATTAATTATTCTTACAAGTTGTTGTTTATCAAGCCCATCCTTCTTAGTATGAGTCGCAAGAAAGACATCTGTCCTTGTGACCTCCCCATTAGGATTGTTTTTTCTCTGTAAGTAAGATAGTAAATACATTAGAAACAATTAATGTCAACTAATTTCATATTTATAGTATAAACTTACCAACTCTTCGGCAATCCTTGCTTGTCCTTTTCGGCCTGAAGTGTGTGTAGTCTTTTGTGCTTTCCTAGCTTTCTTTCCATTATGCCTCAATGTTTGCACGTCGGGTCTCGAACACTCATCAACGAATATTTCCCAATCTTCTTTCTTCACGTATGGAGGTATATGAACTTTTCTTTCTGCATCCGTATTATATTTATCATATACCTCACAACGAAGGTTACTTTTCCAATCTTTCCATAAGAGATTGGCCTTTTTAAGGACCCATTCTCTATTCTCATCTGAAACAGTATATATATTCTGCAAGGAAGATAAATTATTTTAAATTAACAGTTAAAATATACATAACAAATAAATAACAGAACAAATAGACAAAAGAACTCACTTTTATAACTTCCCATATTTGATTTTTAAGATCATTGGGCACATTGCTCCACTTGATATAAATCGGCGATACATAAGTCTTCACAGCACGTCCTATGGATGTACACAATTTGTTTGAGTTCTCCCCAATAGGTTGCCCATCTATACTAAATCTCACAGGAATACCTGCACCTGTTACAAATAGTCGATAATTTACAAAATCAGACATCTAATAAGAAATACAAAATATGTTAATATCATAAATCAATAATAACATACTCTGAGAAGTAAACCCATAAGAAGTGGATGCAGATGATCTATCGCTTGACATAGTACCTGTCAAATAAATACAACAATTATAAGAAACTATATACACTTATAATTAAGATTAAATGCCTATTAAATTGATTTTTTAGAATTAAAAATAAACAAAATGTCTAACCAGGAAACAAAATGTCTTACAAGCGTTGTCAATCATCATTTTTCATGTTATTGTCTTCTATGATATCATCTCGTAATGTTGTAGTTAAAACATCTTCATTCATTCTTTTCTCAAATACAAAGGGGTCTTCATAAGAGTCCACGTCTCGATTCAATCTCTTTGGAACTTCCAAGACAACATGTCAATCATCCATAGGTCTACTATGATCTTTACAATAGAATATTTGAGTTGCTTGAGAAGCAAGAATAAATGGTTCATCATTTTCTCTTGTATTTTTCATCAATCTTTTCAAATTAACATAAATCAAATTTGTTTCTGGATCAACTGTATATCCATTTGCATCTTCTATGCGCACCCAGTCACAATAGAATACTGTAACTCTAAAGTCATGATAATCGAGATCTAGAATCTGTTTCACAATGCCATAGTAAGTGACTTCTTCATTCACCATATTAGTATCCCTAACACTTGACCTAAAACTAGTTATGGCTTTCATAGAGACCCCACTGTTTTGTGTTGTTTTATTCATTTCTGAATCTGCTGTACAAAAAATATATCCATTTACTGAATATGCACTATATGAAATAGCTTCAAACTTCGGCCCATCAACAAGTCTTTTTAAGGGACAACTTGGTTCATTTTGTAATTGTTGTCTAAGCCAAGGAATGTAATCCATTGCCTTTTCTTGTCGTAAATTTTCTCTCCGAATTTGACTGTCGAATGTGTGGCTCTGAATATAAGTAGTATATTTCCTATACACGAAAGTAACGTGAATGTGTTATATAATCTTTAACATAATGCTCAAGTGTATAGGAAAATCAAATTTACATACCTTTCCCACTCAGCATTTTCAGGTGACTGGCGGAGTACCCATTTACGTGCTTGTTGGTATTGAACATTTTCAAGAATGCAAACCTTCCCTTTTTTTTATCAATAGGATAGGGTCCTTCACTACCAGCATCCATTACTATCATTGGGCATCCTTTTCTATCATTGGGCATATAATTCATGGCGTACATCATTGCCTCGTCCATGAGAAAACACTCAGTAATAGAATCCATCTGGATATGTATGATTTAGTACATATCGTTTGTATGTTTTCATCATCCTGAGATGCGTGTGTCGTTGAATATTAGAACTTGATATTAAACTTATTAATACAATATAGAAACAAATACATAATATAAAACTTTTTATTTACCTTTCAAAGGGATACATCCATCGATATCTAACAGGTCCACAAACTTGGGCTTCTTCTGCCAAATGCACAACAAGGTGTGTCATAGAAACAAAAAATGATGGCGGAAAATACTTTTCGAACACACATAATGTTTCCACAATGCGTTCTTTCATATTCGAAAGTTCTTCACGGATGATCTCTTTCGAACACAAGACATTAAAGAATACCGATAACTGCCGAATAGCAACGCGCAAAGCTTTATGTGTCTTGAATGCATGCATCAGCAACACTGGTAATAGTTGTTGCATAAGAATGTGATAATCATGAGACTTCAAATTTTTTAACTCGTTATCCTCTAAGCTCACGTTATGTTTCCAGTTTGCACTATACCCCATAGGAACCTTCAAATTATACAAAGTCTTACAAATTAACTCTTTTTCCCGTCGAGATAGTACGTAAGGAGCTTCCGGATATGTCAACTTGCCATTCTTTTCTACTGGCCACAATTTTTTTCTTATTCTCATATCCTTAAGATCTTGACGAGCTTGAAGACCATCCTTAGTCTTATCCTTCGTGTTCATAATTGTTGCAAAAAGATTTTCTGTCACATTTTTCTCCACGTGCATTACATCCAAATTATGACGAATAGGTAGATCCTATGAGAATGAAATAATATATGTTAGTTGCAACAATCATTATATAGTATAAATCATTAATATTTAAAAAAAATTATAACGTACCTTCCAATATGGTAAATCAAAAAAGATCGATCTCTTAGACCATGCAGATGATTCATTTTCATCTACAGACCTTTTTCGCTTATTGCCTGGTACTTTTCCAAATTTTGTTTGGATATTTTCCATATTTCTTAATACCTCAAAACCACTCAAACGCCGAGGATGTTTTCTATGTTCTTCATTTCCATTAAATTGTGATTTTTGACTCCTGAAAATATGTCTTGAATTTGTTAGAAATCTTCTATGTCCCATATAAGCAAATTTTTTTCCATGTTTTAGCCACAATGCCTCTGTCCCTTCACTACAAACAGGACAACCATACTTTCCTGCAGTCCTACAACCCGACAAATGACCATACGCGGGAAAATCATGTATTGCCCATAACAAAATTGCTTTCATTGTAAAATTACTCTTTTTATGAGAGTCATATGTTATTGTTCCACTAGACCACAATTCATTCAACTCTGCAACCAATGGCTGTAAGTAAACGTCAATATCATACAGGGACCTTTTTTTCCAGGAATCAATAATGTTAACATTGTAAACTCCTTTCGCATGCATAGGGATGGAGGAAGATTGTACGGGACAATCATAACAGGCCAACAACTATAAGAATTATTATTGTTCCCAAAAGGATTGAATCCATCTGTTGCAAGTCCTAGTCGAACATTACGCGCTTCAGCAGCAAATGTCTCCCACTTACGATTTACTTGTTGCCAACAGGAAGAATCCCTTGAATGACGCATACTTAATTCATTCGGTACTGAACCCACATCTTCATGCCATGTCATATTCTAAGCAATCTACGGTATATTGTACATTCTTTGTAGTCTTGGTGTTAATGAAAAATATCTTAATTTTTTCAATGGTAAACGTGAACTTCTCGGTTTCAAATCGTTTATCGATTTTCATTTACTTTCACCACACGTTGGACAACTATCACGACATGCATGGATAATCTCGCACTTCATACGCAAAGATTTGACCATCTTCTTAGCAGTGAAAGTATTATCTAGCAAAGTGTTCTCATCAGGTAAAATCTTTTTAATTAATTGTAGCAACTCTGAGAAACTCTTATTAGACCATTGATGTCTAGCCTTCATGCTCAACAAATCAACTGTCACGGATAATTTTGTATTCTCAATTCGACAAGATGGATATAAAGGTTGCATCGAATCCTCTATCAATTTCTTATATTGAATATCCTCTGGTAAATCATCATGAATTTGAACATCTTCTTCGTCATTAACTTCATCCACATATGCAGGAGTACTAGCCCCTATATGATCTTGAGCATTATCCTCATCATGAATACATTCAAATGTGTCTTTACCATATCAACCATTCTTGGGAATGCATCTTCATTACTATTACTAGTAGATGAACTAATACCGATATTGACATCACTTATGGGGATTTCTCCGTGATAGATCCATGTCGTGTAGGAAGTATCTATACCATCACATATTAAATGTGTATGAATATCTTTAAGTGTTT
>NW_028236880.1:0-56405 GCF_017979445.1 Akebia trifoliata
GGACTCGAGGAGACATCTTTTTACAAACCTGCCTTAATCCTAGAACAATATGGAGTACCGATAGAGTTTTCGCTACCTCATCACAAAGAATTCTTTCCTCCCGAACCATTGACTGAAAAGTTAGTGCATCTCACTGAGAAGGCTTGGAACAAGCGCACCCTAGGATATCCAGAGGGACCAACAAAGTTCAAAGAGCTAGTTGTTAGAACCAAGAGAAGCAAGCCTAATTGTCCTAGCAATCCTGATGACGATCAAAACAAATTCAAGCGTCCATGTAAAAAAGTCTAAGTCAGAGTTATTCAATAAAATTTTCAATAGTTCAATAAAATTTCTTTTAGTTTCTTTGTAGATAATCATTGCATAAATGAATTGTTTAATGGGTTGGTGTATAAAATTCAAAATGTAATCTTCTTTTTCAAAATATTTTATCGACTCCATGTTGATGCCAGCTCAGTGTTGATGAAATCATTTTTAAATTTTACCGACTCCGTGTCAATGCCAGCTCCGTGCTGATGAAATCGTTTTTAAATTTTACCGACACCGTGTCGATGCCAGCTCCGTACTAATGTAATCATTTTTAATTTTACCGACTCCGTGTCGATGCCAGCTCCATGCTAATGAAATCATTTTTAAATTTTACCGATTCCGTGTCGATGCCAGCTCCGTGCTGATGAAATCATTTTAAATTTTACCGACTCCGTGTCGATGCCAGCTTCGTGCTGATGAAATCGTTTTTAAATTTTACGGACTCCGTGTCAATGCCAGTTCCGTGCTGATGAAATCTTTTTAATTTTACCGACTCCGTGTCGATGCCAGCTCCGACTGATGTAATTCTTTTTCAAAATCTTTTTTTTCGGCTCCGTGTTGATGCCAGTTCCGTGCTGATGAAATCATTTTTAATTTTATTGACTCCGTGTCGATGCCACATCCATGCTGATGAAATCATTTTTAAAGTTTACCGACTCCGTGTCGATGCCAGCTCCGTGCTGATGAAATCGTCTTTAAATTTTACCGACTCCGTGTCGATGCTAGCTCCGGCTGATGTAATTCTTTTTCAAAATGTTTTAAGTCTCCGTGTTGATGCCAGCTCTATGCTGATGTAATCATTTTAATTTTCACTGGCTCCGTGTCGATGCCAGCTCCGGCTGATGTAATTCTTTTTTTTAAATGTTTTGCCAGTCCCGTGTTGATGCCAACTTCGCGTTAATGTCGGCTCTGAGCCGAATAACTCTTTTCTTTAAAACTCGTTTACTTTAAAAATAACTTTACCCGACTTAATAAAACGTAATGCATTTTTCTTTTTGTAAACAAGATAGTAATGCTTGGTCTTCTGTACCCAAAGGTTGCCAAACGAAAGAAATATAAGCAAACAGAGGAACCTCCATATTTTCTCAGATCTTCTACCGTCATCATGAGTTCTTCCAAACCAGCACAACCCCCAGTAGTTGAAACGTCAGGTATCGATCTACAAATAGCAGCACTATTGAAAATAATTGAGAGGCAAGAAAAATTGGTAAGTACCGTATTAGCCAATGCCAGCATCATATAAGCCTAAACAATACAGCAACATGCATCCGGATCAAATCAGGATCTACCCGAACAACCTCCACAGGGACCACAGACCACCATGCCTCTTGTAGTACCTGAATACCAGGGGGCCCCGCTCTATATTCCACAGAATCGACCACCCCCTGTGGTCATTCCTGATGATGAATGCGAGTATAGGGCCACAGAGACAAAGAGTGCCATAGATGAAAAATTGGCTCAACAAATCGAGTCTTTGTAGGAAGAAATGAGGAGGATGAAAGGCATCAACACTATGAGTGGAACTTGGTTCAAGAACCTCTGTTTCTATCCCAATGCTCAATTACTAGCCAAGTTCAAATGTCTAGAATTTGAAAAATACAATGGGGTAGGGTGTCCACTGTCACATCTAAAGTTGTACTGTGGGTCTATGTGCCAATATCACGAGGACGACAGGCTGTTGGTACAATTATTCCAAAGAAGTTTAACAGGGCTGGCCCTCAAGTGGTTCTCCGGATTGGACCATACACTCATCAAGAATTGGCAAGACCTAGCTGAGATGTTCTGGCACAACTATCGGTTCAATATGGATGCGGGACTAGATAGAGATAACATGGCTAAGATAGTGAGAAAACAGAGGGAAACAATAAAAGATTATGCCTAGAGATGGCGGGAGTCTGCTTCACAAGTGAGGCCTGCAATGATTGAACAAGAGATGAACACCACGTTCATCTCAACACTAGGGCATGCCTTTTATACTCATCTGGTTGGACACACCACAGGCATCTTCTCAAATTTAGTTCAAGTGGCAGAGCAGGTCGAGGACGGGATCCAAACTGGTCTAATATTCAACTTTACAGCCTTGAGTGCAGTAGCAGGGACATTGGCACAGAGGAAGTTAGTTCCTTTTGTCAAAAAGAAAAAGGAAACTCAAATCAACAATGTACAACCCAGCCAACCTCTTTTCATTTAGGCACCAGTTCAGAGGCCGCAGGTACCACAAGTCCCTTGGGCGCTATTATCTCGAGCTACTTGGGTTCCAGCATCGCAGAATCCCTTTTAGATAGTTCATCCGCAAGCACAACCAACACCACAGTATGGATAAAATCAACAAGTACGGCCCAACAGGGTACACAGAGTATTCACCAGATTGCCTATGACGCTGACAGAATTACTTCTGCTCTTGCTTAGGGGAGAGTACCTCACGAAACGACTACCAAATCCAGAGGCTGCGAAAGGACCAGGGTATAACCCCAGCTTATTTTGTGAATTTCATATGGATGCATCGGGGCACTCTACTGATCAGTGCTGGCAACTCAAGCACCAAGTACAAAATTTGATAGATAAAAAAGCAGTCATACTGGATGGACCAGCGAATCACACTCAGCAGCAGAACATCAACCAAAACCCCCTACCTACTCACAATGGAGAGGGGAGTGGGCATAAGGTAAATGTTGTCTGTGGAGAACTCGACTTCAATCGGAGAAAAAATCAGGGTCCACTTAACAAAGGAATCAAAAGCACCTGCGGTTAACACAATCAACCACCACACAACAAACTCATCCCAAAATTCACTATCACCTCTCAGATTGTCTGACCTCACCATCCATCCACTGATCAAACTCCCAATACTGCTACTCGACCGCCTCTCATTATACCATATGCATCGTAAGGTTTTCAATATATGACTCGACCACCCCTTCATATACTTTACACTCCACGACCACCACTAGTCATTCCTTACACTTCACCAGTCCCTCAAGCAGCTCCTCTCATCACCACAATACCCAAAACACAATCACCACCCCTCATTCTCAATGTGAAACCCGATCCACCTCCCATGACCATACGCTCACCTAAACCATTCCCCTATAGCTTCGACCAGGCAATTCCCTGAAGCTATGAGACCACCATCACCACAACCTCAGGAGTTGAGACCATGAAGAAAGCGATGGTGGCTGATATCGATCATATGACAAGGGTAGGACGATACAAAAAATTATCAAAAAAGGGGTAAGCATCAAGGAAGAGACTGAAGAAACAACAAAAGGCATGACAGATGAAGATAAAAGAAAAGTAAAAGAAAAGGACAAAATAAGCGAGAGTGACCAGAAAGAAGATAAGGTGAAGGTGTCAGATAAGGAGGCTGCTGATTTCATTAAGCTCATTCGCAAGAGTGATCATAATATAGTGGACCAATTAAACAAATAGCCAGCTTAAATCAGTATTCTGGGTCTGATGCAAAAGTCAGAAGAACACCAAGAGGCATTACTGAGAGTGTTGGGAAAATCGCATGTACCTGCAACCACTTCGCCAGCACAGTTAAAACAGACAGTTGGCCAGATAATGGCCCCCAATCCCATTATTTTCATTGAAAATGAATTTCTTCCGGAAGGAACGGGACACGTTGAGCGACTAAACATCATGGTCATATGCAAGGGCATGATGGTTGCTAGGGTGCTGATTGATAATGGCTCAGCGTTTAATATTTGTCCGCTTGAGACCTTCTGGAAACTCAACGCTGATTGGTCACATGTCAAGCCAAACAATAAGGTTGTCCGAGGCTTCGACAGTTCAAGAAGAGATTCCTTGGGAGAAGTGGATTTATCGAACACAATAGGTCATTGCACCTTTTAAGTGACATTTGAGGTCATGGAGATACCGAAAACCTTCAATTTATTATTGGACAGGTCATGGATCCATATAGCAGGAGCTGTACTGTCTTCGTTGCACCAAATAGTCAAATTCATTATGGGGCAGAGAATGATATCGGTACTGGCATAAAATCTTATCCTAGTTGGGAGAGCTCCAGATGTGCCATTCATCGACATTGAGATGACGAAGGATAAGGCGATGTACCACTCTTATCAATTCGCTGCTGTCAATCATATTGAGAAGGAGAAAGAGAAGGTAAGGGCAAAGCTATCAAGAACAAATCTGATAATTGGTCGGGTTATGAAAAAGACAGGTTATCGACCCAAGAAAGGGTTGGGACCGGGAGGAAGAGGAAGAGCTACACCAGTTGAAGCAAGAAAGCATACTCCTTATTTTGGTCTAGTGTTTAGACCCACAAAAAGGGATATTGCAGAAATAAATGACAAGAAAAAAGAGCTTCGACTAGCGAGAAGGCAAAATCGTGAACCGAATGTCTGGTTTATAGGCAGAGTTCCACATATCAGCGTTAGCTTCCCAAAATCACATATCAGACCCGACAACTTATCAGAACCACCACCAGCAAAAAAGTCAAAAAAGGTAAATTTCAAACCTGCGCACAGTCAAGAAGACTTAGTTGTTGAGTCCCAATCATCCTTCATAAAAGGTATTGATGTCTTATTCAATGGGGATTCCAATGAAAGTCTCTCAAAGACTGTTCTAGAATCCACAAAAGTGGAAACCACCACGAGCCAAGAGAAAAAACCACCATTTCCCACTGGCATCGACTGGGCATCAGTCGTCATCCCACCAAGCTTGGGAGAGACTATGCCCCAATCTGACAATAATAAATCGGAGATCATGGTCATCTACAAACCACTAATCAAATCATCCAACAAATCACCTGCTCATCTCATTCGCCCCCTCAGAGAAAGGGAAGCTCTAAACAATTAGGAAGAATTCCCGTTAACCCTTGAGGCTGTTGAGACCTAAAAAAAAATGTCGTTAAACGAATCTAGTTTGCCCGAGGATTATAACGAGCCCTCGTCTTCGGGTAAAGACTGTTTTGAAGGCTCTCTATCTTTATTAATGAATTTGCATGATTGTTATTCTTATTTCAGGTACTCGAAAAGCAAGAAAAAAATAAATATTCCTCAAAAAGCAAAAAAATCAAAATTTTCTCAAAAGACAAAAAAATCAAAAAGCTTTCAAAATTACAAAAAAAATAGATATTTTCCAAAAGTCAAAAAAAGATTTTTCAAAGGATCTGTCTTAATCAAATGAGTATCTAGATAACACATAATTGGAAAGGGACAAGTATGATTTCGATCTTGAACTCGACTTTGACCTCATGGGGATCAAAGAAGAGTCTGAGGACGAAATGGAGTACCCGCTTAAAGAAATCAAAGACTTGGTAGAACGTCACGAGAAAGGTGTTCAGTCAAACGTTGAGGATACAGATTCAATCAATCTTAGTACTGAAGAAGACCTACGAATTGTCAAGATCGGAGCTTTATTAACGTCGCAACAAAAGGAAGAAATGATCAAACTCTTACAAGATTATCAAGATGTCTTCGTATGGTCATACAGGGATATGCTTGGGTTGGACACAGATCTTGTTGTATTCAAGCTACCAATTACCTCGAGAAGCAAGCCGATCAAGCAAAAACTGAGAAGGCTAAAATCAGAATGGACCCACAAGGTCAAGGACGAGGTCATGAAACAGTTCGAAGTTGAATTTCTTGCAGTCTCTACGTACCTAGAATGGTTGGCTAATGTCGTCCCAGTACTCAAGAAAGATGGAAAGGTATGCATGTGTGTTGACTATCAAGACTTGAACAAGGCCAGTCCTAAGGATGATTTCCCACTACCACACATCGATACTCTGGTCGACAGTATAACAGGACACGGCATGTTCTCGTTCATGGATGGCTTCTCAGGCTATAATCAGATCAAAATGACAGAAGAAGACCAAGAAAATACTGCATTTATCATACCATGGGGTACTTTCCACTACAAAGTCATGCTATTTGGACTGAAGAATGCAGAAGCGACTTATCAACGGGCAATGACCGTATTATTCCACGATATGATCTATAAGGAAATGAAGGTCTATGTAGACGACATGATTGCTAAATCCGGTATTGAAGAAGACCATCTGGTGAATCTAAAGAAGTTGTTCGACAGGCTGAGGAAGTATAGTTTAGGCCTAAATCCAGCAAAATGTGTATTTGGGGCAACATCGGGCAAAATACTGGGTTTCAACGTCAGTAGAAGAGGTATTGAGATAGATCCGATAAAAACTAAGTATATCCTCGAAATGAAGGCACCCGTATCCGAAAAAGATGTTCGGGACTTTCTAGGGAGGATACAATATATCAGTCGGCTTATAGCTCAACTCACGCCTATCTGTGAGCCAGTCTTCAAGCTACTGAGGAAAGACACGCCAAAGAAGTGGAACAAGGACTGTCAGGAAGCGACAAGATTAAGTAATATCTGCTCAATCCACCAGTCCTAGTCCCTCCTACTCTAGGGCGACCTTTGTTGATGTACATCTCGGTGCAAGAATCGTCAATGGGGTGTGTGCTAGGGCAACACGATGAATCAGGATGGAAGAAATAGGCCATCTATTATCTCAGCAAGAAATTTACTGAGTACGAAGCAAAATATTCAACGCTTGAGAAAACTTGCTGCTCATTAGTCTGGACATCTCAACGACTATGTCACTATTTACTGAGTTACTCGACTATGCTAATCACCAGGATGGACCCCCTGAAATACCTATTCGAGAAACTAGTATTAACAGGTCGCACTGCAAAATGGCAACTATTGTTATATGAGTTTGACATCACCTATGTCACTCAAAACCATTAAAGGGCAAGTCATCGCCGACCACCTCGCTGAGCACCCATTGCCTGACTACGAACCACTAAAGACGAACTTTCCCGATGAAGCCATACTACTCACCGAGATTGAGGACGATAATGATGAACCAGGCTGGAAAATGCACTTCGACGGAGCAGCCAATCAGAAAGGAAACGGAATAGGGGCAGTTTTGATCAAGCCAGATGGATCCCACATACCAATTGCAATCAGATTGAAATTCCAATGTTTTAACAACGAGGCTGAATACGAAGCATGCATAGCAGGGTTGAAAGCATCATTAGATCTCGAGGTAGATGAGATCGATGTTTTCGAAAATTCAAGCTTAGTAGTCTATCAGACAATTGGAGAATGGAAGACCCGAGAACAGAGACTGGTCCCTTACCATGAGTATTTGGAGGAACTAAGCTCATGCTTTGATAGAATTTCATTCACATATATGCCGAGAGCTAAGAATCAGTTTGCAGATGCACTAGCTACACTTACTTTTATTATCAGTATCTCGGAAGACTTAATCATCCCTATCAAGATTGCAATTCAAGATGAACCAGCTTACTATCTACCTATCGAAGTAGAAGAATTCAAGGAAAAGCCATGGTACTCAGACATCAAGACATATCTTGAAAATCGAACGTTCCCCTTAGATGCAATGCCAAATTATAGAAGGACCATTCAGAAGCTAGCAGGGCAATTTTTCTTGAGCAACGGTATTCTGTACAAGAAGTCGCACTATGAGATCTTACTCAGGTGTGGGGCAGAAACAGAAGCAAAACGACTAATTAGGACTGTACATGAGGGAGTCTGTGGGCTCCACATGAATGGTTATATGTTGGCCAAGAAAATCATGAGGATGGGATACTATTGGTCAACAATAGAGAGTGACTACTATCAACATGTCCGCAAATGCCATCTATGTTAGATCTACACCAATAAGATCAATGTCCCACCTTCAGAACTACATAATATGACCACTCCTTGGCCCTTCTCATTCTGGGGCATGGATGTCATTGGGCAGATCTCACCAAAAGCTGCAAATGGGCATCGTTTCATCCTTGTTGCATCGATTACTTCACCAAGTGGGTAGAAGCGGCTTCATACGCCAATGTCACTAAGCGCAACGTCATGAAGTTTGTCAAGAACAACATCATTTGTCGGTATGGACTTCCAGGCAGATTGATAACTGACAATGGCAAGAACTTCAAGAACAAAGATATGATCAAAATGTGTGAAGACTTCCAGATCACTCATCACAACTATATACCCTACAGACTTAAGATGAATGGAGCAGTCGAGGCAGCCAACAAGAACATCAAGAAAATAATCGAGAAAATGGCAGTTACATACAAAGATTGGCACGACATGTTTTTATTTTCACTACACGCCTACCGAACCTCGTTCAGAACTTCGACTAGGGCAACTCTGTATTCATTGGTCTACGGAATGGAAGTAGTCTTACCCGTAGAGGTTGAGATTCCCTCCCTCCGAATCTTAAAAGAAGCAGAGTTAGATGAAACTGAATGGATTCAAGCTCGGTTTGATCAGCTGAATCTGATTGAAGAGAAATGCCTTACAGATATTTGTCATGGACAGATCTATCAACGACGAATAGCTCGTGCCTATAACAAGAAAGTTAAGCCTAGAGATTTCTCGCCAAGGAACCTTGTTCTAAAAAAACTTCTACCAATCCAAGAAAACGCTAGGGGAAAGTTTCGATCAAATTATGAAGGACCCTTCATTGTGCAAAAGGTGATGACAGGAGGAGCTCTGATCCTTACAGAAATGGACTGACAAGTCTTCCCGCAACCGATCAATGTTGACACTGTCAAGAAATACCACACCTAAAACTGATCCTGAGACGACGAAAGGCCATCTTTGCTATTCTAAACCAACTATCAACCTTAGTCAACCCTTTTAAGTCATCACGTTCATTTCTTAACCTAAGACTGGGGCAAGTCAACAACTACAAAATGATACAAAAGAAAATCAGAAAGATCAAAGCAACAAATTACTCCTAGCTCATATGAGGATAAACTGTGAACGGCTAAAAATACAAAAAAATCAAAAAAGTCAAAAACTCGGACACTTGATCTAAGCTCGACCCAAATCTCCAGCCTAAACAAGTTCGAGAGACGTTGGGAGGAGACATAGATCACCTTTTCGAAATAAAATAGATGAACCCCATGTCTATCTCACTTTGGATAAACTAATGCCCAGACCTTAACCTTTTGTATCCTTCCACTACCATTAGCCCAAGCCTACGTTTCGTACTACTTAAAGTCCTTTTCGATCAGAAAATGTTCTAGGGCAACATAATGACAGTGGCAGAACCAATGATCTTGCGACTTAGTCCGGACCTCAAAGTCTTGTTAGTCGTTGGAAAACTCGAGAGGGGAATCCAGATCGAATATTCGAAAAAAAAGAGTACTCGAAGTATAGAGTAGCCGATCTCGCAACTCAACTTGATTTGTCCAACCACGAATAGTCGTCAACAAACTCGAGAGGGGAATCTAGATCTATTACTTAAGAAAGAGTGTCACTACAAGAGTAGAGTCGTCGATCTTGCAGCTCAACTTAAGTCACCAAGCCACAAATACACAGAGACTCCGACGAGAATTGTAATGAAAAATACAAGCATAATCTGAAAGGGCATAGTGAAAACCTGAAAGGGCGCTATGAGTAAAAGAATCAGACTATGGCAAGATCAAAGCCATTGGCACGATGAAAATCCCAAAAAGGACGTCGATGCGTAAAAATGTGGAAATCGAATCTGATGAAAATCGTATTTGGCATTAGGAGCAATAAAGGTTAACAAAAAAATAAAAAATAAAAACTCCTGGCCCGCAAAAGTATAAACTCTAAACAGCAAAATCTTTCAAAAATCCTGAGACCCAAACAGATAATAGTCTTCCAATACCAAGGCACTGGGAATGACTTTAAAAGAATCAAAAGAGCAATTGAGTTTTATATCCTCTATGGTTGGCAAAAACACCAAGATCGTCGCAACCAAAGATTTTACAAACTCTGAATTTATCATACTCATTTGATAAAAAAGAAAAACTACTATTTTGGTCGATGATGAAGAATCTAGGACTTATTCAAACTTCAAGTTTTCAAAGCATTAGATACACCTGAGGCTAAGTAAGTACAAAATCTATTTTCTTTGCATTAATCTTTCAACATTTTGCATACATTCAGATATTGAAAAGAAAATACAAAAAGAGTGAATACAACGCAATCAATCAAACATCATGAAAAAAAGAGTCAAGGCGTTCCTCCAAAGTACGGATCCGGACAGCCTGACTCATCATCACTTTTTCAACGTCCAAAGCATCACGACTCACTAGCAAGACGCGAAGGCATCGAAGTAGGGACCCCAAGTAATCCCCTCCTGAGATCACTCTTCGGGCCTACTGATAAGAATGCAAAATGTCATATTTTTCTCCTTTAATATTTAGTCCTTTATACATATTTAGTGCCTAAATGTACTCATTATTCTTTTATTTTGATTTAGGATGCAAATGGAGGTGTTAAGTGCAAAACGAAATTAATTGGGCGATTTTGGACAGTTTTGACATCGCTTCGTAATCTGGGCAAAACTCTCTCATCTGAACTCCAATTGAGATGATTCTAAATGCTATGGAACCCTGAGAAAAAGATATACAACTTTCGTGTTTTGAGTTTTAAGAGATAATAACTGTATCAAGGTTAAAATTGGGTTTGAAGTTGCTGCACGTAAACTGTTGACGCGAATTTGACGCGAATTTGTTAAAAATTTGACGAGGTTTATTTTCGAAAGTCTCCAAATCTAGTGCACGAAAATTCCAACTAAAACACCTCTTTCCTAATTATATTAGGACTTTATTTTATTTTAATTAGTCAGATTTTTATATTGTTATTGGAGGATAAGATTTAGGATATTTTTTAGGAGATTTTGTTAGCTTCTAAGAAGGAAGAGAAGAACGGGTAAAAAAAAGGAAAAAAAAAGGAAGATCTCTCTCTCTCTCTTGCTCTCTCTCTTGCTCTCTCTCTATTAGGATTTTTTTTTTTTTTAATCTTTTCTTTAGGAAAGAGGTGGCTGAAACTGGGGGAACTAGGGGCCAACGAGTTGCTATCAAGAAGAAGGAGAAGTTGCTGAAATTTTTCAGCAACATATTGCCGTGAGGAACATCACCATCAACACATCTCAAACTTCTTTGGTTGTGTTAAAAAGTGTAACCCTTATGACTTTTATTTATTTTTATTATTGCAACCCTAGTTGCTTTTGGATTAAAGAACATCTTGTTGGATTCTTAAGTTGGAAATTTTTAATTCAATGAGTTAGTGACTTTCAGATTCATTAATTGATGTTTTCGGATTGGTGATATGTAGACACATGAATCAGTGAATTTTAATTATGTATGCTGAATTTTCAGTTTGGTCATATTGAAAACTTTGATATTAACGGTCATTGAAGCCATAATTGTATCTCTAATCACCTAATTGATTTGGAATATGATTTAAAAGTGGTAAAAACTATGAACAATAGTTGTGATCTGAAAATTGCATGTTCTTTAGCCATGGACTTTTCCATAGGTTTGAAGAGTAGGTTATTGAATCATAATACCTTTTGATCTTAATGATTTGTTTAAGAAGTTGTAAGGATATGCTAAGTATTAACTTGATTGCTTAATCAAAATAACTAGGTAATGGACTTTTTCAAAACCCTAGGGATTATCTAAGAAGGAATTTATAAGATGCATGATCTCTTTAGGCTTGCACTTTGATTCAATTCGGATATGTAATTAAGGCATAAAAATTTGTTATCTATGTTGAAGCAATTTGATTAGTCATTTAATGAATTTGTTTTTCTGAATTGTGAGAGAAGATGATCAATTGTAAATATTATTTCTTTCTTTTTATTTTTATTATTATTATTTTTTTTTAATCCGAATCGCCAAAATTGAAACCCCTACAAATTTGTGTAGTACGTTTGTTTTCAATTTGTTAATTAAACTAACTAAAATTTGTTATGACTCTTTAGAATAGGAGTACCCGCAATCCCCGGCCAATAACGATACCCTACAAATCACTTTACTACAATCTTCTATAGGGTTTATTGATGACTAAAAATCTGGTCAATCAAATGGCGCCGCTGTCGGGGATTGCAAAATCCCTATGTTTTAGTGTCATTTAAATTGTTAATATTCTATTTTACTTGTTGAGCTTGCATGTAATATATCTTGTGTTATACTTATTGAAATTTTAACATGAATCTTTCCTATCTCTATGGCGATCACATTGTGATGTTTTTAGGAAGGGAAGCTTATTATTATTCTTTCAACTCTAACTTGTATATTGTTGTCTTTACTTTTGGGTTCAGGTCCATGAATGTCCGCAGTTAGAAGAAAGACTCAAGAACTTGCAAAACGCTTGGCCTTGCTAAAAGAAGTTACACATCAACCCCACTTCACCAAGAGGAAAGGGAGAGTCGGAAGAGTCAGATAGCTCTTCCTATCCCTTGTCAGACGAGGAAAAACATACCTGATTAGAAGAAGAAGTGAAGAAGAAGAATTACCAATGGCTGAAACCATTAGAACAATGTCTCTTTCAACTGATGGGGGAACCGCACCAACTTGTTTACTTATCCAACCAGCAATCGGCAAAGTAGCTGAGTTTGAACTGAAGAGTGGGTTTTTACACCATTTGCCCAAATTCCATGGGCTTACTAATGAAGATCCTCATAAGCATCTCAAGGAGTTTCAGTTTGTGTGTTCAAGTATGTGCCCACAAAATGCGGATCTCAACATTTTGAAGCTGAAGTCATTCCCTTTCTCACTTGAAGATAGGGCAAAGACTTGGTTGTTTGATCTACCTTCAGGCTATATCAACACATGGAAGAAGTACCCCTCCTAGAGGTTCCACTCACAAAGGACTAAAAACGAGGTACAAAGTCTAGGCTGAAGGACTGTAAACATTCAAGCGCTACTGGGAGGCAACCCAATTCAGCCAAGGCTATTGAGGATACATCAACACAGATTTGCATTTTCTTTCTCTCCTCTATTTACTTTGGTGGATTTCATTTTTTTTTTTTTTATTGTGTGATTTTCATGAATACCTTGATCATGTTTATATTTCTACTTACAGGCTTATTCTGATTTACATTGAGGACAATGTAGGATTTAAGTGTGGGGGAGGGATTTACAACTTTAACAAAAGGAAAAAAAAAAAAATTAAAAAAAATTAAAAAAAAAAATTTTGTTTTGTTTTTAGAATTCCTTCCAACTCAATGATGAAACTGATTCTTAAGATAGATGGCTTGTAAATAGAATTGAGCATATTTTTACAGATAAAACAAGAAATGGAGTTAATTTGCTTATATTGTAGTCATACTTGGAATTTTGATGCACATTAGCCTTGATTCGAGTAATATGTTATCTTAAAGTGAAGCATGGAGACATATTGAATGATACTTGCATAATTCCACAATATTTATGAGCTATTCAAGCCTTAATTGATTCATTATACATATCAATTTAAACTTCTTTTCTGAGTGCATCTTGTGAATATCATGTTTTCTAGAACTTGCTTTAAACCTGCTTGAGACAATTTTACATGTTCAGATTTGGAGAAGACGGAGGCAAATTAGGATTTCACCACCATGACCAAATAGCCTTTGTCCTGATTGTGATTTGACCCTTAGATAGCCCTTTGAGCCTTCATTAGCCTATTTTCTTCATTAACCCACATTTACTTACTCTTTTTAACTTAAACACTTTACTTACCCTTTTCCTTGGAACTAGTGAGCTTGGATCTTGTTTATAAGGTGATATCAAGAAGGGTGGAAAAGCATAAGTGTGGGGGAGGATTTCATATGGTTCTAAGGTGTAAGATTTGTTAAAAAAAAAAAAAAAAAAAAAAATGTGATCAAAGGAGAAGTAGGGACATGAAAAGAAGTGTTGTGATTTAAAGAATACAAGTTCTGAAGAAATGGGAGCATTACAAATCTCTCAAGCAAAGTGAAAAAAAAAAAAAAAATTGATGAAATCTACCTTAAAGCGATCGAAATGTGGTACTTAATGATGAAGACCTATTTATTGACATTTCTAATTGCTTTCTAGTTCTGAGGAAATTTTGTGATATCCTTTCTTTTCCTTCTTATGAACCCTTGACCCTTTAGCCCCATTACAACCTTTTCAAAGACCTCTTGATCCTTTGATGTTCTGTTTTAAATGTGGAGTGGGTGGACAAGCAAGCCTATGGTTTAAACTGTTTTCACAAGTGTTTGAGTGATTAGTGTAGCTAGCACCATATCAAATTGAGAGAAAATCATAGTGATACATCGTGAGAAGTAAAGTTTGATACAATTTGTGCATTAACTTGAGGATGCATATTACACTTATATTTGGCTACACACACACTCCAAGTATGCATGCTATATAGTCTTAATAACTCTGTGGCTTATTTTTGAAGTAAACTTGTGCTCTTCCTACTTTATTATGCCATACCATCTAAAGGATCTCTGAGATGTAAGTTGGAAGGATTAGAGTCATTTAATTTGTGTTAGGTCATTGTGGTGTTTTTTAGTTAGTCTTTGTGTTTTCCTTGAGTTTCTATTAGGTACATTTTGTTCTGTTTTGCCCGAGGACGAGCAAAAGTTAAGTGTGGGGGAATTTGATAAGAATGCAAAATGTCATATTTTTCTCCTTAAATATTTAGTCCTTTATACATATTTAGTGCCTAAATGTACTCATTATTCTTTTATTTTGATTTAGGATGCAAATGGAGGTGTTAAGTGCAAAACGAAATTAATTGGGCGATTTTGGACAGTTTTGACATCGCTTCGTAATCTGGGCAAAACTCTCTCATCTGAACTCCAATTGAGATGATTCCAAATGCTATGGAACGCTGAGAAAAAGATCATCGAACTCGTAATTGCAGCAATGGAAGAGTTTATAAGATGGCCCAACTAAAGAAATTTGTTGTGAAGTGCATAGTCCTTGATCATGCTTATGAGATTCGGTGAAGATGAGTACATGCAAACATTTTCGAGGGGAATTGGACCAAACCATTTGGATTGAAGTCAGAAGCTTCTCGAGAAACTGCTATTGTTATCATGAATCACATTAACCTTGTTGAGATCCTTATGGATGTGAATTAGTGGTCCCCGTGTTTTCTAGCATTGTTTCAAAAGCAATGACTCTTGAGGTCATATCAACAGGCTAGCAGAAAAACTATAAAGGAGCTCTTCAAGTGATGACAGCATAATTTCAAATCCCACCAATGAGAGTTTTCAATTTCCTTCGGTGATGAGAACTTTAGAAGTGAGTGGGACATTCTTTCTAATGGCGATGCTGTTCAAGAAATAACACATATTGCTAATGGTAGAGATCTTGGTAACTATGTCTCTCTACTGCAGGTTAATACTCCAAATTCCAGCCAGAGCGACATGTTGATATTACAAGAGAGTAGCACCGATACAACGGGCTCTTTTGTAATCTATGCTCATGTTATATGGTGTGCAATGAACGTGGTTCTAAATGGGGGAGACCCAGACTGTGTAGCACTCATTTTCCTTGATTTTGTTATATTCCCCGATGGACTAACAGTAAATAGAGGTAGAATTACTGAAGTTGGGTCTGGTGGATCTCTATTGACTGTTGCATTCCAGATCTTGGTCGATTCGGTTCCAACTATAAAACTTTCTCTTAGATTTGTAGCGACTGCTAAACAACCTCAATGCTTGCATCGTTGAAAGGATCAAAGGTATCATTACAAGGGACAATGCATGAATTGGGAAGGTTAACTTATGATAAAAATAGAGCAAAATCATGAAAGAAGGCAATGAAGAGGGATTTAAAAAAAAAACAAAAAAAAAAGAACTTCAAAAACCTTTCGAGTTGCACTCAATTCCAATTTGTTAAAACGCGACTGAAGAAATATCTGAATTTCTAAACTCATCAAAATTTCATAAAATCCAAGATCTCACACGAGCTCCGCGCCATCGAGATCAAGGAATTAATAAGGCAAAACTCTATCAGACCCCGTGCTTGAGTGCCATTTTTCACAAAAATCTTCAATACAATCGATAATTCAAGATTACGTTTTTACAAAAAATTTATGGCCCATACAAATAAGGGTTTAGACTATTCTTTGCAGTTCTTTGCATGAAATTCCTGCAAAGAAGGGCAGCTGTAGACACCTCAATTTGAACGGGCCACTACTCGAAAGGGCCCAAAAATACAGATTTTTCAAATAAATGGGTCAATAGGCCTTAAGGGCCCAAGTCATTGAAAAGTGACATTTTGATCGAACCAAGGCCCCTAAGACCTCCTAATGGTTTGGGAGGCCCGCCAAGAGGACTCGGCCAACCCTCCGCTTTCCCAATATTCACCGCTCTGCTTCCAAATTAAAAAATACCAAATTTTTGATAAAGTTCACACCAACGGGCCTAAAAAGTCCAATTTGCCAACACGTGGTAGTTTAATTAATTCATATTTCAAAATCTAAAAAAAATGGGAAAAACTAAAAATGTGAAACTTAGGACATCTATCACTTACTCTAACTGTTACTGCGCCACTCCCCGAGTCCAAGTACCCTAAACCCACAAGTAAAGCGCGCAACCCTCAACATCACAAATTACATTTCTCACCTCCCCCCTAACCTAAACTCATCCCACAGCACCTAAGATCCAAAACTAACCTACACCCTCAAAACCCATTCCAAGATAACCCCCAACCAATTCCTAAAATCCAAAACCATTTCAGAACCAAACACAATACACTAAAAAGCCCACAAACTTTTATCCATAGCCAAGGCACATCCAACCCATAACCCTAACATAAACCACAAACCACACATCAACCAATCACTATTTTCACTGCATCATCAAAAGGTGATACAATTCATCACCCCATCTCACCTCCCTCATCCAACTATCTACCCCATTAAGGTTTCTTTAAATCTTATCTACCCACACATCAACCCATCACCTGTTCTCTCAAATCAAATACATCTACCCACACCCCTAACCTAGACTTCCCCTAATCTACCCACATGAACCCATCACCTTTTCTCGAAAAAAATATAATCTACCCATATCCCTAACCTATACCTCCCCTAATCTACCCTCATCATTCCCTACAAAACCCACATCTACAACCTAAACCTACACCCATCCTGTCAAGTCAAACACTCAACCTCTCCCATCAACCCATCTCAACCCTTCATCTCCACCCATTTTGACACATGTCATCATCTCCCACACCCTCCCAAAATATCATCAACCACCTTATTACACAACCTTTCTTTTAATTAAAATCTCATCCCCTCAACTCACTTTACCAATTAATTACTCTCTTACACAATCTCATCCTCTCAACTACTCTCATTTATTTTATTCCATCTAATACTCAACCCAAATGGGTTGAAGATCCAACCCATTTGGGTTGTAAAACAACTCATTTACCCTTCTTACATAAATGCCCTTCAATCATCTCTAATTTACCCCCACATTTCTCTTAAACCCCATACTATTCTACCACTTCTCTTCATTTTACCCCATTATATCCCTAAAAAAAACTCCTCAAGATCTATAAATACCCTCATCATCTTCCCAAAAAATTCCCAACTTTCACTTAAAAAATTATCCCCCCAACTTTTACTACCAACCACTATTCCCAATTCTCACCAGAAAAATACTACCAATTCTCTCCCCCAAGTCTCACAAAAAAATTACTATACTCCACTCATCTCTCTCATCATCTCTTCTCTACTTCAATTACACAAAAAAAATATTATTTTCCTAAACTACTAAGAACCTTAGAAGACATTGAAGAAGAAGAAGAAAAGAAATATTGAAGCTTCAAGGTGGGTGCAATAAAATAATCCCTTTCTCTTCTACATCCTCTCTTCCTCCTTCTTCTATTATCCCCTCTCCTCTTTACTTTGTTCAAATAGATTTAGGATGAATGGACCTCAAGGCAAATGATCCATTAGGATCATCTCTTTTAATGAGATGATCCTATGATCGAGCCGAAAGTAAATCCCTACTTAGGGTACAAATGCACATACGTGGCATTATATTTTTTGTATTTTTTTAAATCAAATGACCGAGTTGAGTTGAGGTTACCACCTTTTAGTAGGGAGAAAAGAGTGCCTAACACCTTCTCTTTTCTCTAACTGAGCCACTTATCCCGAATCTCAAGATTTGATCCGTACCTTATCCATCGAGAGTCACTAAATGCCAAAATGGCAATTTTCTAAAAAATGCACATCGGGTGACCATTCACACCATTAGAAAATGAATAGTGGCTACTCCTAACCTTAGTAGATGTAGTCATCGTAATGACGAAACCACGTATCTACAGTTAGCAATGTAGTTTTATTTGGGAATTAGTAGAGACCAGCGTTTGCTGGGCGGGGTTGGTGCCTACCACTTCCACCCCCCGTAACTTGATCCCCGGACCCGTATTTTCTATTGTAGATTAGTGTTATTTACCTTTTAGAGTCAAAGTTCAGTTCTTAGACCGTAATAACTAGGTGGCGACTCCCAAACCTCAAAAATCAAAAGCGGATTCATGCACCCCGCAGATCAAGGGCGCTTTCAGTAGCGACTCTGCGGGGACTATTGAGGCTCAAACTTGAAAACCCCAAGTATAGGAGCATTGCTAAAACGATCTAGATTTTTTTTTCTTTTTAGTTGTTAGTTTGTCTGTTTATTTATTTATTTTTTATTTCTATCATCCTTTTTGTTCAATTATTGATCGTGTGTTTGGGTTATGAATATTCTACTTTGGCATGGTATTTGGAATGACCCCAAATAATACGAGATTTCGAAGGAATGGTCTAGTTGAGGACGGAACAACGATTATCGAATCATGGAAATTATTTTTTTACTTTTTTTTATTATTCGTCTTTTAGGAATGTGCTTGATCTGTCGTTTGAAAATTTTCTTTTTTTCTTTGTTATTTTTTTTTTTGTTAATTTTTTTTATCAGTTTTTTTTATGGACAAGTTGTGCTGTCCATTGATAGCAAGCAAAAAATTATATATATATATATAAAATAAATAAAAGGGAATCTTTTACCTTTTTATTCGTTGTTTTTAGGTATATGTCGATCTGTTTTTGGGATATCAAAAGATTTTCCTTTTTTTTTAATTTGTTTTTTTTTTCATGTGTTTAGTTATTTTAAGTAGGCAAGTTGTGCTAACAGCAAGACAAAAAATGATTCAAAAAAAAAAAAAATGAGTTGTGCTACCCATTGACAGCAAACAAAAAAATAAATAAATAAAAACTTTCTTTTTTAAGGGTGATGTTAGCCAACAACACCGTTTTAAACTAATTTTAGGCGTGGTGTGCTAATATTAATTCTTTTTTTATTAGTTCCATATTCTTCTCCATGGAGAAAAGAAGAAAACAACAAACAAAAAAAGAGAGAAACGTCTCTCTCTCTCTCTCTCTCAATTGAAATTGGTTAAAAAACAACGAAGAAGGTAATGAGTTGTGAGCAGCAACATAGATAAAAAAGGAGGGATTTTTGGTGTGCTGTTAGCAACACCAACCCATTTGTTTGGACGGTGTGACATGAGTAAAAATCCGTTGTTTATTATCACAACTTCATCTTCTTAAAATGTTACTGTACTCAGATTACCTCATCCTCATCAGAGACCAACTGGTTCAAAACAGAGACCGATCGATTGAATCACAATCCAATCGGTTTAAACCCTCTAATCCCGATCGATTTAGGAACCTTAACACTCTAAGAGAATTTCCAATTATCTTGAAACCAATTCAATCTTGAACGGTTTCACCAAGGGTCAGTTGTTCTTTCATCTGACGAAGAGAATTTCAGAAGTTTGCTGATATTGATGGTTAGGAGATCTCAATTGATTTTTTTTTTCGAGTTGGTTTCTTTCGGAAAGTCTGATTTGGTTTTCGATTCGAATTCCACTGTCTTATGTATTTAATCAAACCTGCAATGCGATAAATATCATAATTATTGAATTGGTAATGGAGGGAAATGGAAATCGTGGTTTATGGAATTTGTGGGCCGTTGCATGAAGAGTTTTTTCGCTTCGGTTTTTGGCGAACAATTTATTTATTTAATTAATTTTAAAAAAAAAACTTGGTTTGGTTTTACAGATACAGAGAGAAAGGAGAGTGTGTGTTGAAGTGTGTGGGCGTACGTGTAGCGTTTGTTGGCAGCATCATTTGTTTTTAAAAAAAAAGGGAAGAAAAGGTGTATGTGGCTGTCTGCTGACAGCAACATTTCAAAGAAGGAATGTGTTTTGTATTGTTGGCAGCAACATATACAAAAAGAGTTTTGCTAAGTTACGTATTACTAACAGCCACATATCTTTTAAATAATTTTTTCTTTTTAATGTATATTGTGGTAGCAACAATACAAAAAGGGTGCTGAAATTTGTGTTGCTGGCAGCAATGTACATGTAAATTTCTTGGTGTGGGCAACACATGTTGTGGGAGGTAGCAACATCCATAAGAAAAAAAAAAGGTTTTTGTTTAGGTTAAAAAAAAAAGGATTTTTATTTAAAGTGCCGAGTGCTAGTTGGCAGCAGCACATTTTTTATTTTTTTTATTTTCACTCAATTTATGTGCTGTTAAGTGTGGTGCATTATGGTGTGACAAAAAAAAGTGTGCATAAAAAGAAGTTGAGTGTTGCTGTTAGCAACATCAACAGTAAAAAAATTGAGTTTGGAACTCATTTTTTGAGCCATGCTATCATGACTTACTAAATCTTACTAGGTGTTATTGGGTCTAGGTGGAATACCAAATTAGAAATCTAGTGCCGCAGCCTTTTAGATTTCATGAAAAAAAAAAACTCAGAATTTTTATAAAAAAAATTGACCCTAATCTTCAATGTTGAAAGTGGATGGCTATAATCTCCAAATTTGAAAATTGAAATCCAACGGTGAAAATTTATCATCTTTCAAAATTATTAGAATTTTATCCTTTATAGTTATATACTTTATTGTAGAATTTTCATTCTAAACTTGGGATTTCAATAGAATTTATTAGCCACCCATTTTCAAAACCTTGGATCTAAGTATTATTTCTTTTAATTTTAACCTCGGGTCCACATTTTGTCCATCAAATCTAAAAAGGCTATGATATTGGATTATCAAAGCAACGAACCACGTTGGCCTAATGACTCTTAGTTAAATTTGAGATCTTATGAGTTTGTCAAGTTAGCCTATATCTACAAATGATTTGCTTTGCATATTTCTCAAAAAAAAATTAAAAAAAAAAACAAAAAAAATAAAAAAACAAAACGGGGTGTTAGACTTCAAAAATCAACCATAGGGGTGAATTTTAGGTGAGTTAATTCAGTTAACTTGTCTTAAACCACATAAGGAATTAATTACGTGCTAATTGTTTTAATTTTTCTATAATGTGTTGTCATGATATTTGTCCATGTTTTACGACGTTGAATGCTAGGAGATGAGTTAACTCAATGAGTCCATGATCGAGTAAATTAGGTGCTAGATTAGGGTGCATGGTTTCCTTTTTACCCGGTTGATATGATCATACTCCTTAGATACCTTGATTGATTGAATCTTAAGTCTCACCTGTTATTGCTTGATCTTAGTTAATTGATTGGTCTTGATCGATTGATTTTGAATTTCTTTTGATTTGCATGCTATGAGTTTGATCTTAATATACTTGTATTCATTATGATTGTGGCCCATTAATGATCTAATCTGGTCCATGGGCCCATGTATCTGAAAAATGCCCCGAGCACACCTTATCCTGTTTTGCATACACCACATGCACGTTTACTGTTTTGCATGCTTGCATGTCCCAATATAGCCAACGTGGCACTAGTGCGTGGCCCGATCTCTTCGGAGATGCTACGTCATTCATGAAAACCATAACTCCAGTCACGTACCTTGGGGTATATCAAACTGGGGCATCAGTACCGTTTGATCAGGTGACTCTGAAAGGTATATCGATGCATCCAGGCTGGAGTGACTTGAGCCTTTGACTTATTGTAAGCCGCACAGTCACATGTCTTGTTCCCCAACGTAGTACTAGTATGTGGTCGGTCCCCTTGTGAGATGTCAAACTATTTATGAAAGCTACAACTCTTGACTCGTACCCATAGGTATATTAAAGATGATCGAAGTACATCAGTTGCACTTCTTGGTCAAAACCAGTGCCTAAGCAATGTACTACGGTACTAGGAGGATAGACTACGTCTATTCTAGAAAAAAAGGTGATTTAAGAGTGCCTTTGCTTAAGCATCGCGTGCCACCTCTGATCTGGGGATTAAACTGGCTACTTTTGGCTTCAGAAAAGTAAGTTGAAGTTTTAGATTATCACCTATACGGTATATCAAACCATATCACCACGTACCATTTGATTGAGTACTCTCGAAAAATATATAGGTGTACTTCGGCAAGGGTGGCCAGATAAGATTGCATTGGGTGTTTCCAGGTTGTTTATTGAATAGGACCTTGTAAATGATGAATGTACATAAATGATGTGATCAGAATGTATGTGAATAATGAGATCAGAATGTATGTGAATAATGAGATCAAAATGTATGGCTATCCTAGAGAATCAAAATTTTTATTTAACCTAATTTGAAATTGAAATGGGTGCACCAACCCAATAAAGAATCCATTTTTAGCAATAAATCATAATGACCCAATCCGTCTCGATGTAACAACCATGATGGCTGAGCCCTTTAAATCAAAATGGTATTCAAACTTTTTTGCTGAATTCGAGTTTCAATCCATTTAAAAAAAATGTTTTTCTAAACAAAACATGTTTTCCAAACGAAAAATATTTTTCTAGAAAAAAATGTTTTCTAAAAGAAAATGTTTTCAAAAAAAAAAAAAGAAATGAAGAAAAAATGATTTACAAAAGATTTATTTTTTAATGGACCTTGGAAATTTTTTGAAATATGTCTTTTTAAAGAAAATATGATTTTTACAAAAAATCTATTTTTGCATGGACTTTGGAAGATTACTAAAATGTATTTTCCTAAAAAAAGGCAAATATGCTTTGCAAAAAAAAAAAAAATAGTTTAAATCAAATTTGTTGAAAGTTGTTATTCAATGAAAATATTATCTGTCAATGATTTTCAATAATTCAGTAAAATCATCATTACAATGAGTTGTTTAATGGATTGGTGCACAAAATTCAATAAAATCTCAGGGTTCATTTAAAATGTTATTAAGGGCGTAACACTAAAATTTATAATCCACATTTGATGGGGTTACAAGGTTATCATTGTACGTAAGCTCAATTATCCATTGTTTAGATAGGGTTGTAAATTCAATCAGTTAAAACAAATGTCAATATCAAATCAACAGCCAGAAATTATCTCAGAATTTCTCAAAATTACATAGTTATTCCCTGAAGATCATAGTGCTTCAGTTTTGCCGGTTATAAGCAATGTCTCGAATCCTCAGTCCATAATCAAGCCCGTTGTGGTTACTTGTCTTGAATTTTCATGAGTCATTTGGGGTAACTCGAGTCCATTTTTTTTATCAATCCAGCAAGGTCATGTTTTCTTTAAGATCGAGTCAACTCTTTTTCTGTTGAGTCAGGTTAATTTGTCAAGTTTATAGAGGTGTTTATTGCCCTATCTGAATAAATGAAATTTTTGAATACCTCGAGCGTATTAATGAATTAACTAATGATCTGGCTTTAAGGATAGATTCTTCTCCTGAACAAAAAGATAAGAGAGCTCAACCTTTAAACGAGAAATCAAAGGTCATTGACCTCAGAACAAAAAAATAATTCTCAAGAAATTTGGATTAGAACTATCCTATCCCCAAAGGAACACGAGGGGTTAATGAATTACTCAGAAATTTCAAAAGACTTGAGGTGCAAGCTTGGGTGTTATTCAACAGGGAATTGATACTCGTCTATATTGAAGAAATAATAGAAGATGTCAGAAAATATATCAGTGCTATTCTCACGGCATCTCGAGTTATAAAGTTCATTCAAGCGCACATTCTCAGTCAATATGGAGGTACCTTTTGAGCTGATATTTGATAATGGGTCGTATTTCAAAGCTTAAGTCATTCCTCCGTGTTCAAAGTTCAAGATTCGACATCATCTCCCTACCATCCTCAGATTAATGGAACGGTTGAAGCAAGTTACTAATAAAAATCTCAAAACAATCATTAGGAAGATGTATTAATCACATAGAGATTGATCAGAAAAGTTACCATTCATACTTGTGGGCATATCATACTTTAATATAGTCTTCCACTAGAGCTACTCCCTACTCTCTAGCATATGATATGGAAGCAGTCTTACTAATTGAAATGGAAATCCCGTACTTCAAGGTCTTGCTGGAAAGTCAATTGCTAAAAACAGACTAGACTCGTTAAAGGTACGAAGAACTAAATTGAAGAAAAACAACTTAGAGTTCTGTACCACATGCAAACTCATCAAAAAAGAGTTACTCATACGTTTGACAAGAAAATCAAAGTTCGCCATTTACAATTCAACGATTCAACCGTCTGACTTCAAGATCATGATAGAATTGAACTACTAGAGTCAACCAACCTTAACCAAATCAAGCGGTACTACATTTAAGGAGGTCATCTTTGGCCGAATCAATTTTCCTACTACATAGTTCATTATCTCCTTTCTCAACACTTTATAACTTTTTTTAAAAAAAAATATACATTTTTTCTTTCTCAGCCCGATCACTTAACCTAGGGGAGGGAAAAATTCGAATTACGTCTTGGTCTAATCCCAAAATTCTGGGGTATGTAGGCAACTTGAGAAGTTACTTTAAGCCCGATCACATCAAAATAAAAAAGTAGATTCCCCGACAAAGAAAAAATCTAAAAAGAAAAAAATTCAAAAAAAAAATATCAGCAAAAATGGGGAAGAAAATTCAAGGAAAAATAAAATAATTTAAAAGGAAATGCCGCACATAGGGCATTTGGGTTTTTGAGCCTCAAAATTCCTTTCTTTTTATGCCCAGTCCTAAGCCTACTCATAAAAGTCCTCCTAAGTACCGTGTGAAAAAGTCAAGGAAGGTAGGAAATCATGATCAGATAGTAACTCCAAAAGTTCAAAATGGAAGAAAAAGAAAAATGAAGCATGCTAGGTTGAAAACCCAAAAGGGCAACTTAGGCAAAAATTAAGGCAAGCTCGCAAGGTTGAAAATCTGAAAGAACGACCTTGGCAACAATCAGAGTAAAGAAAAGAGAAAAAAATTATAAGCTTGATAGATCAAAAATCTAAAAAGGTAATCTAGGCAAAAGCTAGAGCATGTTTGCTAGATTGAAAATCAGAAAAGGCAATCTAGGCAAAACTTAAAGCAACTAATAAAAGAAAATCTTCGTTGAGTTAAGAAGCTGAAAAGGTGGTCCGAGCCAAAACCTCAGAAGTCCGAATGATCAAGTTTCAATACCAAGTTTGAATCAAATATAGACTCAGTGGATACAAGTATCTCGTCTATGATTGATCTGAAGAGTTTCATATCTCTAAGTGAACCGATGGGGAGAAAAAATAAATTCTATGATGAATTTCATAAATAAATATTTTGTTCCAATTTCTTTAAGCCTGACTCAAAATCTTCAATATAAAAAGTCAAACCTTTATTGCGCTTGCGGTAATCAAGGATTTCAAACTTTCATAACAAGGGCACTTCATTTTTCTAAAGATATATGTAGTTTCCCCCTTATACTAGGGGCATTTTTTTAATTTTTGCATGATGAGTTCAATTATCTCCAATGCCATGTTTCTTGTCAAACTAGGGGTATTTTATTTTTAAGGTTGAACAATGTTAATCCTAAAAGATAAAAGGAATCTCAAACTTAAGGTTACCCTCTTAATAATAATTTTTCGAAAAATCCTTGAGGTTCAAAAGAAATAAAAACTCAGGTTTTAAATTCATAAAACTTTTGAAAAAAAAAATCTTGAGGTTCAAACAAAAGGTTTCCTGATCTCATTTTGATTTTTACTCAGAGAATAACTTACTTACTTAGAACAGGAGATAGGGCATTATTTCATTCCCAGTTCTATTCATTCCTAGATTCGAACATTCTCTTCTAGATTCATTATCTTCTAGATTTATTCATTTATTCCCCGATGCAATCGTTCTTCTCTAGATTTATTTTCAATCTCATCTAGATTCATTTTAATCATTCTTTTCCAGATTCATTCATTTCTCTCAAAATTCATTCATTCATCAGTCAGTTTTGCTCAGTTGCCGCCAAGGTTAACTTGGATTTTGCTCAGTTGCCGCCAAGGGTTATCTTGGATTTTACTTAGTTGCCGCCAATGGTTAACTTGGATTTTCCTCAGTTGCCGCCAAGGGTTATCTTAGATTTTGTTTAGTTACCGCCAACCCTTGGATTTTGCTCAGATGTTGCCAAGGGTTACTTTGGATTTTGCTCAGATGCCGCCAAGGGTTATTTTGGATTTTGCTTAGTTGCCGTCAAGGGTTAACTTGGATTTTGCTCAGTTGCTGCCAAGGGTTAACTTGGATTGATTATGCTCACTTTTTCTCAGATTATGCTTAGTTTTTTATCAATTTTTACTCAGTTTCACACAGTACACACACTCACACTTGCACTTTTAAGTCAGGGAGAATTCTCTAAAATTCAAGGATCTGAAGCCGTCAGTTAGAGCTCGTGCTCAGGGACATGATATTTTTTTGTTCGAGGAGAGTTTTACCCTCAAGGATTCGAACATCCCGATGAATTGTTAAATCAGACTGCAATATGAACTGTCACTAACTTTGGCATTCGAATATCGCACTATCTACCGAAATAGATTTTCTATCTAGTTTGGCTTAACCCTCTGCCAAAGAGGGACATTTGTAGACATCCCATTTTTACACTCGTCTGATTAATCAACTTGTCAACTCGATTGCAACGGTTCCCAATGATGGATGATTATTCCAATGCTTTAGTTTTTTACTAGATATGTTTCAGAAATTCGGATGAGGTATCTCAAACTAACTGTAGACACCCCATTTTTGCACTCGCCTAATTAATCAATTCCTCAACCCGATTGCAACGGTTTTCAATGATGGATGATATTCCAATACTTTATTTGTTGCTAGATATGTTTCAGAAATTCGGATGAGGTATTTCAAATTAACAAAATTGTAAAACCATGCTACGCTAGGAAAATATAACCCCAACAATATAAAAATCATCATTTTTCAGACAAAAAGAAGTTTTACGATAAAAATCACTAAAAAATGACCAAATTATCAAAATACCCCTAACCTCAAAACATCCCTAGAGCCTACATTACGCTCAGGAAAACCCTTTCAAATATATAAAATAAAATATTGAAATCAAATAAATAATTTCACCAATTTTCACAAAATTTGATAAAATTACGAAAATGCCCCTCATAAATTTCATGACTATTTCACACAAAAAAATTTCATAAATGACACAAACCAATGTTCCCATTGAATATCTTACGAAAAATCGATTTTAAAACATCCTGGAACATCAAAAACTGACTTGAAACGCAAAAGTTCACTTCAAGAACAAAACGGTAATTTTTCAACTAAAAAAAATTTAAAATTCTGAAATTAATAAATAAAATATTAAATAATGTAAAGTAAGTATTAATAAAATTAATTTAAAATTTTGAACCAAAAAAATCGATCAATCAGGCTCTCAGGCAAAATTGTTGATGGTTGCCTAGATATTTATTAAAGCACCCCTCCATCTGGGGACCCAAAGAATTAAAGATTTAATAAAGGGAGGTTCTTCAAAAAATAAAAAAATATTCTTAGTCAATCACATAAGACTAAAGTCAATCTTAAAGTCAATCAAGTAATACTAAAATCAATCTTAAAGTCAATCAAGTAAGACTAAAGTCAAAATCTTAAAGTCAATCAAGTGAGACTAAAAGTCAAAACCTTAATAGAATTCTAATTAAATAATAACTCTATTTAAAATAATTATAATTAAAATATAAATCTACCTAAAACAATTATAATTAAAGAAATAACTCTTTCTAAAAGAATTATAATTAAACACTAACTCTATCTAAAAGGCACTTAAAAAAGCTTATAAATAGGAATCTCCACATCCTATTTTCGTATGAAAAATAAACCCTAGAAAAAGTAGGTCAAAAAGCTTCCCTAACCTCCTATAAACCCTAATTTTGAAGCCCAACTCATTACCTAACATCCATACCCCAACTTTAGCTCAAAAAATACCTAGAAGCTCTTCAAAAAACACCCAGAAATCCAGAAAAAAAAGTTAGAAGATTCAGATCTAAGAAGAAAGTACTTCGTCTTGGAGATCTGAAGCAAATCTAGCAACAGAAAGAAACGAGGAATACTGTACAAGGAATTATTCAATCAGATCTGAGGGAACAAAACTATTGCGTTCGAAAAAGATAACTATTTTTTTTTATTTTTTATTTAGGTCTTGTTAGTAATGTAGTTTTATTTGAGAATTAGTAGAGACCGGCATTTGTCGGGCGGAGTTGGTGCCTAACACCTTCTAACCCCGTAACAAGATCCCCGGACCCGTATTTTCTTTCATAGATTAGTGTTATTTACCTTTTAGAGTCAAAGTTCGGTTCTTAGACCGTAATAACTAGCTAGCGACTCTCAAACCTCAAAAATCAAAAACGGATCCGCGCACCCTGCTTATTAAAGGCGCTTTCAAGGGGGTTCTCCTAAAAATTAAAAAATACTCTTTCATTGTATGTAAGATTCAAAATCCTAATTCAAGATACCTAATTAAACAACTTAACCCTATCTTGAAGAAACCTATTCAAACTGAAAAACTCCCAAAAGCTTTATAAAAAAGGAGCCTCCACAGCCTGATCTCGCAGGTTAAGAAAAATCTTAGAAAAGATAGACCAAAAACTCTCCCCAGCCTTCCCAAAACCCTAAATCTAAAGTCTCAAGCCCTACCTAACACCCAAACCCCATTTTTACTCAAAAATACTTAGAAATCCTAAAAAAGTTCCCAAAAACCCTCAAAATACCTTGAAACATCAAAAAAAAATATTAAGATCTAGGAGGAGAACATCTTATCTCAAAGATCAGATGTGGATCTAGTAACGAAGATAAAATTTGGAAGACCTACACGAAGAATTCTCTCCTTCAGTTCTAAGGGAATCAATCGTCGCAATCACCCAAGTAAATTTGGTATTTTTTATTTTATTTTATAGGTGATTTTTAACAATATAAGTTTTAGAAATAATAGAGACTGGCATTTGCCGGACTGGATTGGTGCCTAACACCTTTCATTCACGTAACGTGATCCCCGGACTTATAGTCACTTTTTCGTAAATCAGTATTATTTATTTGTTTAGAGTGATGATTCGGTTCCTAGACAGTAAAACTAGGTGGCAACTCCCAAAATACAAAAAATAGATCAACAACCTGCGAATCGAAGGCCCTTTCAGTGGCAACTCCATTAGAAATAGTTTTGAGGATCAAACTTGAAAAATTCCAAATATTAGTGCATTGCCAAATCAACCTTTTTTATTTATTTATTTAATTATTTTTATTTATTTATTTATTTATTTATTTCTTTTTTGCTTGATTGTGTATCATTTGATTGGTTTTTGGGTATTTTATTTTTGATTTTTTTTATGGTCCAATCGAGGGTCACTTTTGATGATCCTAAATAATTCAAGATTTAAAAAATGGGTTAATGAAATAAAGATGCAATAATGGTGGTTGAGATGAAAAGCCATGAATGTTATAAATAAAAAAAAAAAAAAGTAATTTCTTTTATCAGTATTGCTATACATGGTGTGCGTATAATAATTTTTTTCTCATATGTGTGTGTTGAAGGGACATCAAAGAAAAGAATTTTTTAAAAAAAACTTATCTTTTATCCTTCTCTCTCTGGTTTCTTTCTCCAAGATGAAACCCACATCGTATGACCTAATTTTAATGGAGGAAGTTGGGGGAGAAGGGGCATCTACAATGTCACCATTAGTAAGATGGAGAAACGATTTCTCAATAGCGTTTCAATATTATCTTGACATATACTATTCTCTTCTTGGCTCTAGATTTCTTCTTCTTTCATATAAAAGTCATCTATTTTCAAACTTTTACCACTTTAATTCGATCTCTTCTATTGATTCCAATAAAAGTTTAAGAAATTTCTCATTTTGATCGGTTTAGAAAATTTTCGATTTCTTCTGATGTAAAGATACAGAGTTTAGAATCATCAGATCTTCCTAAAACCTGCTCGATCTTGAACAATTTCACAAAAAATTGATTTTTCTTTTGCCTGTTGAAGAAAATTTCAAAGTTTGCTAGCTTAGATTGGTAGGAAACCCTTAATTCGAAGAGAAATGATAGTCTTTACGATCAAAGCTTTGAATGAGAAAACCATAATGAAGTTCATCAACTCATCTCTCTTAAAACTTCCTCAAATTTCATTCACCCTTGTTGAGTCAACATCTTAAACGGTTGAAGGGAAACATAGTCGATATAATGGCAAGACACTCTAACAAGGTCTCTAACCTCCACAAGGGTTTTTGAACCAGATAGTTAGAAGAGGGATCATGGTCACTCTCTTAAGACTAGACCCATGAATTTTTCCCCATCGAAGAGGGATCGTGATTGTGGTCGCTCACTTTAAGATCTAAAACCTTGTTTCATTCTCAACCACGCGTTCTCTCACCTTTCTTCTCCCTTTTTCCTTATCTTCTTCTTTGTACCTGTCCATTGTTCTTCATTTGTACATTTTGAAGACCACATATAGATGATTCGTTTGCCAACACAAGAATGATCTCTACCCTAGATCAGATCCTTATTCACCTCCCTCATCTAATCACCTACCCCATCATCATTCTCTAAACAATTCATCTAACCCATATCACCTCTCTCCAAAATCACCTCAACCCATACCCTACCCTAACCTAACCTATCTCCATTCTCTTACATCAACAACCACCCACATCACAACCCATACCCTACACCCCCTAATCTATCATCATTTTCTAAAATCATCAACCACCCACATCACAACCCATATCTACACCCATCACTTTCCTTAAAACTCTCCAATAAAATCATCTCCACCCATACCCCTTCATCATCAACTAACCAACCCATATTCTCCTCTCTAATCAAACAACCACCATCAATCAATCAACCAATCTCATCACCTTACCCTCTCATCATGATTGTCACATGTCTTCATCCCCTTAGTCCTCCCAAAAACCAATCTACCAACCTCTTGCATAATCCATTCTCCTAAATCTACACACTTCACCTCTTCAACCAACCTAACACTCCTTCTCTAAACAACCCCTTACACCTCCATTCCTCCCATCAACCATCTCTCATCTGATCCCACCAAACACTCTACCCAAATGGATTTAGATAAGATCCAAATCATTTGGGTTAAAATATAACCCATTTTTCTCATTACACAACTACCCTCACTTACACTCTAAATTTCATACATTTTATTTCTAAAACCCATGCCATTCTCTATTCCCCCAACTCTTCACCCCATTATACCCCCAAACATCCTCCCAACACCTATAAACCAAAAAGAGTTACCAAGTTTCACAAAGTCTTAAGGAAAAAAAGAAAAATAACTATTACTCTACTCTTCTCTCCACTATTCTCACCATCAATCTTCTATAAAAAAAGAATATATTTTCAAACTCTGCTAAGAACTCAAAAAGAACTCAAGAAGACTCAAAGAAGAAGAAGGAGAAAGAAAGAAGAACCATTGCGAGGCTTCAAGGTGGGTTCAACAAAACACACCCCCCTTCATCTATCTCTAACCCTCTCCAATTCCCTCTTCTATTACCCTCTCTCCTCTTTAATTTTTATTTTAGAATGCCTCTAAGATGTGATGCTACCCTCTCTCATCATCGGTAGATTGGACCTTGGTTTGATCGAAGATATGGGGGTTGTAATCCCTTTTTAAAAAATTAAACCAGTTTTAATCCTTAAAAGACTTTGAGGCAATCGATTTTAGGTTCCTACTCAACTCATGAGAATGGGCCCTCAACCTTAGCCAATATTTTCCCAAATCACACATGGCTCTTAAGGCAAATGATTTATAAAGATCATTTCCATCAATGGAATGATCCTATAATCGAGCCAAAAGTAAATCCCTACTTAAGGTATAAATGTCCGACACGTGGCACTTCTTTTTTAATTTATTTTAAATCAAAATGACCGAGTTCTTTGAGGTTACCGCCACTTGGCGGGGATAAATGGGTGCCTAACACCTTCCCTTTTCTCCAACCAAGCCGCTTACCTCAGATATTAAGATTTGATCAATCCTTATCCATCGTGAGTCACCATACGTCAAAAATGTCACTTTTTTGGAAAATGCACATCGGGTGACCATTCACACCCACTTACAACATGAATGGTGGCGACTCCAATCCTTAGTAGATGTGACCGTCGAAATGACGAAATCCACGTATTTACAGCTGGTGACTCCACTGGGGAGTTATGGTTCACCCCTCGTGATGACTCGATCTTCTTGATAAAAATGAAAAAAAAAAAGTTTGTTTACTAACATTGCTTGTTTGTTGTCTGTCTCTTATTTTCTTATTTTTATTTTTATTTTTCAAGTCCAAATTGTAATATTTATTTACTTATTTTACTTTTGGATTTGTAAGGGGGTCGATGAAAATGAATGGAAAAAAAAAAATTTATCACACGTGCACTTGCGAGTATAGCCTCACTTTCAAGCCACCCCAACCTCAACATACTTAGCCCCGATGCTTAGTAGTTCTACGACTTGAGATTGTTATTTCAAGTATTGGGAATGAACACATCAAACCCGATCACCAACCAACGACGTGCGTACTTCGGTATGCATCGAGGTTTGAAGATCGGGTAACCGCGAAACCACCTACTAAGCCGCATGCATGTGCCCGATTAGACAAGGCTAGGACATGAGTTTTTGACGTTAGATCGACCCCCAAACAAGGTTGTACTTACTTGAAATTGTTGTTGGGCCTCGAAGCCCACAGTGTAAGCCCAAGAAGGCATGGTTGTATAGATCATAGGATACTTTTATTTTTTTATTTTTCTTCCCTTAGGTAAGAGAGGGGAAGTGTGTTGCATCATACATGTACACAAACAAAAAAAAAGAAAACAAGGAGTGAGTAAGCAAAAACAGTGAGGGAACATTAAAAGTAGTGGACCAAAGAACCAGTTCTGTAAAATTCTAGAAACTGAATTTCTTTCTGGTCCGTGTCCATGACACGGATAGACAAAAATGTGCCCCATCCGTGTTGGGAGCACGGTTGAAGCAGTGAATATTTCATCCGTGTTAGGAACACGGTTGAAGCAGTGAATACTTTATCCGTGTTTTGAACACGGTTGAAACAGTGAATGTCTCATCCGTGCCCAAAACACGGATAACAGAAGGATAATTACATCCGTGCCATTAATACGGACTAGAATGAACTCGAGCCTACAAAATGAACTCGACAGTCCATTTTTAAAGGAACCCACTCACCATTTATCAAATATTGAAGGCATCCTTTTAGGAAAATCCTAAATTTTGGGAAAAACTAAGTGAAACGGATTTTTGTTAATCAATGTTTTCAACAAAGTACAACAAAATAAAAAATAAAAAATAAAAAATAAAAAAATAGTAATAGAAAAGAAAAAAAAAAGAAAAAGAGAAGGAAAAAGGAGCGTGCGGATTTTCCTAAATCAAACCCATTTCATGAACCGACCCATGTTCGTTTCAACTAGGTCCATGACCCAGATCCAAATCCATTTCAACGGGTCCATGACCCAGATCCAAATCCAGTCAACTGGGTTCACGACCCAGATCCATTTGGACTGGGTTTACGACCCAGATCCAATTCAACTGGGTCACGACCCAGATCCAAACCCATTTCAACTAGGTTTACAACCCAGAACTAGTTCAACTGGTTCACAACTCAGATCCATATCCTTTTCAAACTGGGTCAAAGACCTAGATCCATTCCAACTAGGTCCACGATCTAGATCTATATCCATTTTAACTAGGTCCACTACCCATATCCATTTCAACTGGGTCCATGACCTAGTTCCATTTAAACTAGGCCCACGACCCAGATCCAAATCCATTCCAAATTGGGTTCACGACCCAGATCCAAACCCATTTCAACTGGGTGAGCAACCCAGATCCATTACAACTGGGTCCATGACCCAGATCCATATCCAATTTCGAACCAAGTTCATGATCTAACAAAGATAACAATCGATCAATCGACTCAAATGCATTCAACTTTCTCAAAACAAAATAAGAAAAAAAGATTTCAAAAAGCACCAATTGCAGTCCTTGATCAAAGTCGGTGCCTAGAGAGATCTTATCATTTTGATACGAGGGGGATAGACTACGTATATTCAGGGAATAAGATGATTTAAGAGTGCCATTGTGCGTCGCCTTTTCCTTGGAGATTTGCCTGGCCGGTGGTGATTTCAGAGAACTGAATTAGAGGCTACCAAAAACATGGGTAATTCCAACTCGATTTATCTCAAAAATTATTTTTTCAAAATATTTTCCCAACTCCGTGTCGATACTAGCTCTGTGCTGATGAAATTATTTTTTCAAAATATTTTCCCCACTCCGTGTCGATGCTAGCTTCGCGCTGATGAAATTACCTTCTCAAAATATTTCCTGACTCCGTATCGATGCTAGCTCCGTATTGATGAAATTACTTTTTCAAAATATTTTCTCGACTCTATGTCGATGCTAGCTCTATGTTGATGAAATTACTTTTTCAAAATGTTTTCCTGACTCCGTGTCGATGCCAGCTCCGCGCTAATGAAATTACCTTCTCAAAATATTTCCCCAAATCCATGTCGATGCAAGCTCCGTGATGATGAAATTTCCTTTTCAAAATATTTTCCCGACTCCGTGCTGATGAAATTACCTTTTCAAAATGCTTTCCCGACTCCATGTCGATGCAGACTCCGTGATGATGAAATTTCCTTTTCAAAATATTTTCCCGACTCCGTGCTGATGAAATTACCTTTTCAAAATGCTTTCCCGACTCCATGTCGATACCAGCTCCAGGCTGATGCCAACTCCGTGTTGATGCCGACTCCTAGTCGATGCCAACTCCGTGTTGAGATAATTCTACCTTTTCAAAATATTTTCCCAACTCCGTGTCGATGCCAGCTCCATGATGACGAAATTACTTTTTAAAAAAAAATTTCCGACTCCATGTCGATGCCAGCTCCGTGCTGATGAAATTACCTTTTTTAAAAATATTTTACAGACTCCGTGTCGATGCCAACTCCGTGTCGATGCCAGTTCCGCGCTGAGTTAATTCCGTTTTCAAAAACATTTTACCGACTCCGTGTCGATGCCAGCTCCATGTTGATGTAATTCTTTTGTAAAACATTTTACCAACTCTGTGTTGATGTCGATACTACGTTGATAAATTATTTTTTCGTTAAAATTCATAATAAACAAATTTACCCGACTTAATAAAACATCATGCATCTTCATTTTTGTAAATAAGATAGTAACACTTGGACTTCTATACCCACAGGTGGCCAAACGAAAGAAATACAAGCAGCCAGAAGTACCTCCATATTTTCTGAAATCATCTACAATCACCATGAGTTCTTCTGAACCAGCACAACCCCCAGTAACAGAAATGCCAGGTATCGATCCACAAATCGCAACATTATTGAAAATAATCAAGAGGCAATAAAAGATAGTAAGTGCTGTGTTAGCCAACGCCAGCATCATACAAGCTCAAACAATACAGCAACATGCGTCTAGATCAAATCAGGATTTACCCGAGCAACCTCCCCAGGGACCACAGACCACCATGTCGCCTGTAGTGCCTGAATACCAGGGGCCCCCGCTCTATATCCCATAGAATTGACCACCCCCTGTGGTCATTCCTGATGATGAATGTAAGTATAGGGCTATAGAAGCCAAAAGTGCAACGAACAAAAAATTGGCTTAGCAAATCGAGTCTCTACAGGAAGAGATGAGAAGGATGAAAGGCCTCAACACTATGAGTGGGACTCGGTTCAAGGACCTTTGCTTCTACTCCAATGCTTAATTACCAGCTAAACTCAAGTGTCCGGAGTTTGAAAAGTATAATAGAGTGGGGTGCCCACTGTCATACTTGAAGTTATATTGTGGGTCCATGTGCCAGTATGGCTAGGATGACAGGTTATTGGTACAATTATTTCAGAGGAGTTTAACGGGGCCAGCACTCAAATGATTTTCTGGATTGAACCACACGCTTATCAAATACTGGTAGGACTTAGTTGAGATGTTCTAGCAAAATTATCGGTTCAATACAGATGTTGGTCTAGATCGGAATGACATGGCCAAGGTGACAAGAAAACAATGGAAAACGGTGAAAGAGTATGCACATAGGTGGCGAGAATCAGCCTCACACGTAAGGCCTGCAATGACCGAGCAAGAGATGAACACCACGTTTATCTCAACACTAGGGCACACCACAGGCACATTCTCCAATCTGGTACAAGTAGCAAACCGGCTCGAGGACGGGATCCGAACCGATCTGATCTTTGATTTCACAAATCTATGGGTAACAGCAGGAATTCCTTCTCAGAGAAAGCCAGTGCCAACGGAAAAGAAGAGGGAAGAATCACAAGTTAACAACGTACAACCAAACCGACCCCTCTTCATCCTTTTACCAGCACCAAGACCACAAGCGTCATCAACTTCATGGGCACCAGCACTGCCAACATGGAACCCCGCACCTCAAAACCAATTCAGGGCGAACCCTCCACCAGTTGCACAGCAGGCACCACTATATGGGTAGAACCAGCAGGCACAACCCAACAGGGTAAATAGAGTATTCACTAGGTTACCTATGACACTATCGGAGTTACTGTCAATCTTGCTCAGGGGTGAGTATCTTGCAAAATATCCACCAAATCCTGAGGCTACTAAAGGGCCAGGGTACAATCCCAATTTGTTTTGCGAGTTTCATATGGGTGCGCCAGGGCACTCTACAGATCAATGTTGGCAGCTCAAACATCAAGTACAAAATTTGATTGATAAGAAGGCTCTCATCTTGGATGGATTTGCCAACCCGCCCCAACAACAGATAATCAATCAGAATCCCCTACCTACTCATAATGGAAAGGGAAGTGGGCACATGGTAAATGTTGTATGCGGAGAACTCGACTTCAATCCATCAGATTTGATAGCACCTATCGGGGTGAAAATCAAGGTCCACTTAACAAAGGAATAAAAGACATCAACGGTTAATACATTCAAACACTACACAACAAATCCATCCCAAAATTCACAATTGCTACTCAGATTGGCCGACCTTACCATCTATCCCACTCATCAAAATATTGCAACCCGACCTCCCCTTGTTATACCCTACACATCGCCAAGTTCTCAAGGATCAACCTGACCTCCCCTTGTTATACCCTACACATCGCCAAGTTCTCAAGGATCAACCCGACCCCCCTTCATATACCATACACTTCATCTTCTCGTCCACCACTCTTCATCCCATACACTCCATCAACCCCTCATGTAACTCCTCCCACTACCACTACATCCAAATAATCACCACCACACCTCATTCTCAATGTAAAACCCAATTTACCCCCCATAACCATACACTCACCTAAACCATTCCTCTATAGTTCCAACCAGGCAGTTCCCTGGAGTTATGAGACCACCATCACTACAATGACGGGGGTCGAAGCAATGAAAAAAAATAATGGTGGCTGATATTGGCCATATGACAAAGGTAGGGAGGTGCCAAAAATCATCAGAAAAGGGGGTAAGCATCAATGAAGAAATAGAAAAGACCGCAAAAGAGGTGACAAATGAAGAAAAAAGGAAAGCAAAAGGAAATGGTAAGTTGTACAAAGACGACAAGGCAGAAGAGAAGGCAAAAGTAACAGATATGAAAGCTGCAGATTTCATTTAGCTCGTTCGTAAGAGTGAACATAAAATTGTGGACCAGCTAAATAAATAACCAGCTCAAATCAATATTCTGGGCCTAATGCAAAAATCAGAGGAACACCAAAAGGTATTACTGGGAGTTCTAGGAAAATCGCATGTACCTGCAACCATTTCGCCCACACAACTAGAACAAACGGTTGGCCAGATAATGGCTCCTAATCTCGTCATATTCACTAAAAGCTAATTCGTACCAGAAGGGCGGGGACACGTCTAGCTGTTAAACATCATAGTCATGTGCAAGGGCATGATGGTTGCCAGGATGCTGATTGAAAATGGTTTAGTGCTTAATGTTTGAGCGTTTGGAACCTTCCGACAACTTAACGCAGATTGGTCACATGTCAAGCCCAACAACAAGGTTGTCCGAGGTTTTGACAGTTCAAGAAGGGATTCACTGGGAGAAGTGGACTTACCTATCACGATAGGCCCGTGCACCTTTGAGGTAACATTTGAAGTCATTAAGATACCGACAACTTTCAATTTACTGTTGGGCAGGCCGTGGATCCATATAGCAAGGGCTATACCATCCTCATTGCATCAAATAGTCAAATTTATCATGGGACAGAGGATGATATCGGTATTAACAGAAAATCTTATCCCAGTTGGGAGAACTCCAGATGTATCATTTATTGATATCGAAATGACAAAGGACAATGCACTCTATCATTCATATCAATTTGCTGTTGTCAACCACGAGGAAAAAGAAAATGAAAAAGTAAAGGCAGAACTATCACGGACAAATCTAATGATTGGCCGGGTTTTGAAAAGAGCAGGTTACTGATCCAGACAGGTGTTGGGACCAGGAGGAAGAGAGAAAGTTACGTCGATTGAAGCAAAAAATCACACTCCTTATTTCGGTTTGGGGTTCAGACCCACGAAAAAGGACATAGTCGAAATGAACGACAAAAAGAGAGAGCTTCGACTAGTAAAAAGGTAAAATCGGGAACCGAATGTCTGTAATCTGGGCAGAGTTCCTCATATCAGTGTCAACTTCCCAAAATCACAAATTAGACCCGACAATTTATCAGAATCGCTGCCAACAAAATCGGTAAAAAATCAAAAGTGGTAAATTTCAAACTTGTGCACATTCATGAAGACTCAGTTGTTGAGTCCCAACTATCCTTCATAGAAGGCATTGATATTTTATTCAATGAGGATTCCAACGAAAGTCTACTAGAGACTGCTTCAGAATCCACCACAAGCCAAGTGAAAGAATCACCCTTTCCCACTGGAATCGACTGGGCATCAGTCATCATCCCACCAAACTTGGGAGGGATTATGCCCCAACTTGACAACAACAATCAATCGAAGATAATGGTCATCTCTGAACCACCGACCAAATCATCCAACAAATCACTCTCTCATCTTATCCACTATCTCAGAAAAGGGAAAGTTCTGAACAATTGGGAGGAGTTTCCATTAACTTTTGAGGCTGTTGAGGCCTAAAAAAAATGCCATTAGTCAAATCTAGTTTGCCCGAGGATCATAACGAGTCTTCGTTCTCAGGTAAAGACTATTTTGAGGGCTCCCTATTTTTACTAATGAATTTTCATGATTGTTCTTCTTATTTCAGGTATCTAAAAAATCCCAAAAAAATAAGTATCTCTCAAAAATTAAAAAAATAAAAAATTTCTCAAAAGATAAAAAATTCAAAAAGCTTTCAAAATTGTAAAAAAAATAGATATTTTTCAAAAATCAAAAAAAGAGTTTTCAAGGGATCTGTCTCAATCAAATGAGTACCTAGATAAAACAAAATTTGAAAGGGACGAGTATGATTTCGATCTTGAACTCGACTTCGACCTCTTGGGGATCGAAGAAGAGTTTGAAGACGAAATGGAGTACCCACCCAAAGAAATCAAAGACTTGGTAGAACGTCACGAGAAAGGTGTTCAGCCAAACATCGAGGATACAGATTCAATCAATCTTGGTACCGAAGAGGACCCACGAATCGTCAAGATTGGAGCCTCATTAACGTCGCAGCAGAAAGAAGAGATGGTCGAATTCTTACCGAAGTATCAGGACGTCTTCGCATAGTTGTACAGAGATATGCCGAGTTTAGATACAGATCTTGTTGTATACAAGCTACCAATTACCTCTAGAAGTAAACCGATCAAACATAAACTGAGAAGGCTAAAGCTAGAATGGACCTTCGAGGTCAAAGATGAGGTTATGAAATAGTTCGAAGTCGGATTTCTTGTAGTTTCTACATACCTTGAGTGGTTAGCCATCGTTGTCCCAGTACCCAAGAAAGATGGGAAGGAACGCATATGTGTTGACTACCGAGACTTGAACAAGGCCAGTCCTAAGAATGATTTTCCACTACCACACATCGATGCTCTAGTCGATAGTACAGTGGGGCACGACATGTTCTTGTTCATGGATGGCTTCTCAAGCTATAATCAGATAAAAATGGCAGAAGAAGACCAAGAAAAGACTGCATTCATCACATCATAGGATACTTTTCACTACAAGTCATGCCATTCGGGCTGAAGACCGCTGGGACGACTTACCAACGGGCAATGATCGCATTATTCCACGACATGATCTATAAGGATATGGAGGTCTACGTAGACTACATGATTGCTAAATCCTGCATTGAAGAAGACCATCTGGTGAATCTCAAGAAGTTGTTCGACAAGCTAAGGAAGTATAGTTTAAGGCTCAACAAAAAAAATGTGTATTCAGGTTCACATCAGGCAAACTACTAGGTTTCATCGTCAGTAGAAGGGGCATCAAAAATAGATCTGGTAAAGACTAAATATATCCTCGAGATGAAGGAACCCGTTTCAGAGAGAGATGTTCGGGACTTCTTAGGGAGAATACAGTATATTAACTGTTTCATTGCTCAGCTCACGCATATCTACAAGCCGATCTTCAAGCTACTCAAGAAGGACACGCCAAAGAAGTGGAACAAGGACTGTCAGGAAGCATTCGATAAGATCAAGCAATATCTTTTCAATCCACCAGTCCTAGTCCCTCCTACTCCAGGGCAACCTCTGCTGATGTACATCTCAGTGCAAGAAACATCAATGGGGTGTGTGCTAGGATAACACGATGAATCAGGATGGAAGGAATATGCCATCTATTATCTCCGCAAGAAGTTTACTGAGTACGAGGCAAAATATTTGACACTTGAGAAGACTTGTTGTGCATTATTATAAGCATCTCAACGACTACGTCACTACTTGCTCAGTTATTCGACTATGCTTATAGTCAGAATGGACCCCCTGAAGTATCTATTTGAGAAATCAGCATTAATAGGCCGCACAACAAAATGATAATTACTATTATCCGAGTTTGACATCACCTATGTCATTCAAAAAGCCATCAAAGGGCAAGCTATCATAGACCACCTCACCGAGCACCCGTTGCCTGATTACAAGCCATTAAAGACAAACTTCCCCAATGAAGCCATACTATTCACCGAGATTGAGGACGATGATGACGAACCAGGCTGGACAACGTACTTCGATGGAGCAGCAAATCAGAAAGGGAACGGAATAGGTGCAGTCTTGATTAAACCAGATGGGTCTCACGTACCCATTGTAATCAGGTTGAAATTCCAATGTTCTAACAATGAAGTTGAATACGAAGCATGCATAGCAGGGTTGAAAGCAGCACTGGATCTCGAGGTAGACAAGATAAATATTTTTGGGGATTCAAGCTTAGTAGTCTATCAGACGACTGGAGAATGGAAGACTCGAGAGTAGAGACTAGTCCCTTACCACGAGTATCTAGAGGAACTAAGCTCATGCTTCGACATGATCTCATTTACATACATGTCGAGAGCTAAGAATCAGTTCGCAGATGCACTAGCTACGCTTGCTTCCACGATTAGTATTTCAAAAGATTTGGTTATCGACCCAATTGCGATTGGAATTGAAGATGAGCCGACTTACTGTCTACCTGTCGAAGTAGAAGAATCTGAAAAAAAACCATGGTACTCGAACATCAAGGCATATCTCGAAGATCGAACCTTCCCCTCAGATGCAACACCAGATAATCGAAAGACTATTCAAAAATTGATAGGCCAATTCTTCATCAGCAATGACATTCTATATAAGAAATCGCACCACGAGATCTTACTTCGGTATGTGGTAGAAACAGAAGCAAAACGACTAATTGAGACTATACAAGGGGAAGTCTGTGGATCCCACATGAATGGTCACATGCTAGCAAAGAATATCATAAGGATGAGATATTACTGGACAACAATGAGGAGTTACTGCTATCAGCACGTTCGCAAATACCATCTATACCAGATTTATGCCAACAAGATCAATGCGCTATTTTCAGAACTACATAATATGACCACTCCTTGGCCCTTCTCACTCTGGAGAATGGACGTCATCGGGCCAATCTTACCTAAAGTTGCAAACGGGCATCGCTTCATCTTAGTGGCTATCGACTACTTCACCAAGTGGGTAGAAGCTGCTTCATACGCCAACGTCACGAAAAGTAATGTTTTGAAGTTTGTCAAAAACAACATTATCGGCAGATATGGGCTTCCCAGCGGATTAGTGACTGATAATGCCAAAAACTTTAAGAACAAGGACATGATCAAGATGCGCGAAGACTTTTAGATCACTTACCACAACTCTGTACGCTACAGACCTAAGATTAATGGAGCAGTCGAGGCAGCCAACAAGAATATCAAGAAAATTATCAAGAAGATGGCAATTACGTACAAAGATTGGCACGACATGTTGCCTTTTGCATTCCATGCCTATCGAACCTCGTTCAGAACCTCAACTGGGGCAACTCCATACTCACTAGTATACGGAATGGAAGCAGTCTTTACCTGTAGAGGTTGAGATTCCCTCACTCCGAATTTTAAAAGAAGTAAAGTTGGACAAAGCTGAATGGATTCAAGCTCGGTTTGAACAATTAAATCTAATTGAAGAAACGATCTTGCAGCTATTCTCCACGGACAAATCTATTAACGACGAATAGCTCGTGCCTATAACAAGAAAGTCAAGCCTAGAGATTTCTCGTCAGGAGACCTTGTTCTGAAGAAAATTCTACCAATCCAAGAAGATGCCAGATGAAAGTTTCGACCGAACTATGAGGGACCCTTCATTGTGCAAAAGGTGATGACAAGATGAGCTCTGATCCTTACAGAAATGGACGGACAAGTCTTCCCGTAACCGATCAATGCTGACACTGTCAAGAAATACTACGCCTAAGATCTGACCCTGAGATAACGAAAGGCCATCTTTGCTATCCCAAAATCAACTATCAACCCTAGTTAGCCATTTTGAGCCATCACGTTCATTTCTTAACTTAAGATTGGGGCAAGTCAACAACTATAAAACTACAAAAAAAAAAACACAAAAAAAGAGGCGACAAAAGAAAAGAAAATCAAAGAGAAAATAAAAAAAGTATCAAATTATTCCTAACCCACATGAGGATAAACTGTGAACGGCTAAAACTACAAAAGAAAATCAAAAAAGTCAAAAACTCAGACACTTGATTTGAGCTCTACCCAAATCTCTAGCCTAAACAAGTTCAAGAGACACTGGGAGGAGACATAGATCACCTTTTCGAAGTAAAAATAGATTAACCCCATGTCTAATCCATTCTAGATAAGACCCAAACCTTAACATTTTTGTATCCTTCCACTACCATTAGCCTAAGCCAATGTTTCATCCCAACAAAAGTCATTTTTGATCAGGAAATGTTCCAGGGCAACACAATGACAATGGTAGCACTAATGATCTTGCAACTTGGTCCGGACTTCAAAGTCTTATTAGTCGTTGGAAGACTCGAGAGGGGAATCCAAGTCGGATATTCAGAAAAAAATAGTACTCGAAGTGTAAAGTAGCCGATCTTGTGGCTCAACTTGAGTTGTCGAACCATGAATAGTCGTCAGTAAACTCGAGAGGGGAATCTAGATCTGTTACTCAAGAAAGATTGCCACTACAAGAGTAGAGTTATTGATCTCGCAGCTCAACTTGAGTCACCAAGCCACAAAGACACAGAGACTCCGAATAGAATTGTAATGAAAAATCATAAACAAAAATCCAAAAATATAAGCATAGTCTGAAAAGGGCATAGTGAAAACCCGAAAGGACGCAATGAGTAAAAAAAACTTCAGACTATGGCAAGATCAAAGCCACCAGCACGATGAAAATCCCAAAAAGGACATTGATGCGCAAAAATATGGAAATTGGGTCTGGTGAAAATCGTAATTGACACCAGAGGCAATAAGGGTAAAAAAAAAAAAACTCTTGGCCCGCAAGATTATAAAATGTGAACGAAAAAAATCTTTCTCAAAACTCGTGGTTCGAACAGTAAACAATCTTCCAATACCAAGGCACAGATGCGGGCAGCCTGGCTCATCATCACTTTTTCAACATCGCGACTCACCAAATGTGCTGCAAAGTCATCAAAATGAGGACACTGGACAAGCTGATCCCTCAATTCAGCGACTTTAGCCCGAAGCCTAGCCACTTCGCCACCATCACTACATCCTGATTGGGCAAGGGCATATGTCAGCTGAGCAATCTCTTTCTACATCTTCTTCTCGAATTTGAGCCAGATAGCCTGAATTCGACAATGATCCGTCCGAGACTTCTCCACTCGATCTCGATAATAAAATAAGGATGAAGCACCAGGATGTGTCAGGGGAACTATCGACACTGATGGTCTTTTAGAAACTAGTTCTCGAATCCAATGCAAGTATGCCGTGAATTGGTATGCTGCGAAGGTGGGTCAACTCAGAATCTCAACTCGATTCCATTCTTTCACGAGTTGACTCAGAAGTGTAGTCGATAATGTAGACACCTCATTTTTGCGTCCGCCTAATTAATCAACTCGTCATCCCGATCGCAATGATTCCCAATGATGGATGTGTATTCCATTGCTTTATTTTGTTACCAGATGTGTTTCAAAAATCCAGATGAGGTATCTCAAACTAACAAAATCTTAGAAACCACGCAACGCTAGGAAAATACGACCCCAAAAACATAGAAATCATCATCTTGCAGACCAAAAAGAAGCTTCACGATAAAAATCACTAAAAATTGACCAAATTACCAAAATACCCCTAACCTCAAAACAACTCTAGAGCCTACGTTACGATTAAGAAAACCCTATCGAACACATAAAATAAGAAATCGAAACCTAATAAATCATTTCCCCAATTTTCACAGAATTTGATAAAATTACGAAAATGCCCCTCATAAAGTTCACAACCATTTCACACAAAAAATTCCATAAATGAAACAAACTAATATTTCCATTGAATTCCTTATGAAAAATCAATTCTAAAACATCTTAGAACATTAAAAACCGACTTAAAACGTGAAAAGTCCTCTCCGGGGGTAAAACGGTAATTTTACAATTTTCATAATTAAAAATTTTGAAATTAATAAATAAAATAATAAATAATTAAAGTGAAATATTAATGAAATTAATTTAAAATTTTGAACTAAAAAAATCGATCAATCAGGCTCTCATGAAAAATTGTTGAGGGTTCGTGAGATATTTTTTTAAAGACCCCTCCATTTGGGGGTCCAAAGAATTAAAGATATAATAGAGGGGAGTTCTCCAAAAATTTAAAGCCAATCAAGCAAGACTAAAGTCAAGGTATTAAAGTCAATCAAGCAAGACTGAAGTCAAAATTAAAGTCAATTAAGCAAGACTAAAGTCAAAATATTAAAAGTCAATCAATTAAGACTAAAGTCAAAATATTAAAAGTCAATCAAATAAGACCAAAAGTCAAAATCCTAATAAAGTTCTAATTAAATAATAACTCTATTTAATAGACTTCTAACTAAAATACAACTCTACTTAAAACAATTCTAATTAAAATACAATTCTACCTAAAACAATTCTAACTAAAACACAACTTTAATTAAAAGAATTATAATCAAACACTAATTCTATCTAAATCAACTCTTAAAAAAATCTATAAATAGAGGTCCTCACACCCTATTTTAGTACCAAATCATAAACCCTAAGAGAAGTAGGTCAAAAAGCCCCCCTAGTCTCTCATAAACCTTAGTTTTGGAGTCCCAACTCCTTACCTAGCATCCCTTCTTCGATTTTAGCCTAAAAAACACACGTAAAAACCCTTCAAAAACACGTCAAAATGCATAACAAACTCGAAGAATCCAGATCTAAGAAAGAGATACCTCACCTCGGAGATCAGAAATAAAATCCGAAGACAGAACAAGCAAGGAGTGCGGTACAAATAGTGATTTTATCAGATCTGAGGGAATATAATTGTTGCGTTTCGTAGGTAAACTTTCTTTTATTATTTTTATTTTTTTATCTACGTTATTTTTTAGCAATGTAGTCTTATTTGGGATAAGTAGAGACCGGCATTGGCCGGGCAGAGTTGGTGCCTAACACCTTCCAACCCCGTAATGTGATCCCCAGATTCAGTTTTTCTTCAATAGATTAGTTTCTTTATCCGTTTAAAGTCAGTATCTGGTTCCTAGACCGTAATAACTAGGTGGCGACTCCCAAACCTCAAGGGTCAAAAGCGGATCCGCGCACCCGGCGGATCGAGGGCGCTTTCAGATAAAGGACTAGTTAACTCATCGAAATTCTCGGGGATGAGCACACCTTGATCATAATCAAATTGATGAAGAACCCGAAGTGATATATAATAAGTTGTCCCGTGAAGACCAATCAAAACCAGAAAATGAGCACCATCAAATGCAATCACGGGAGACCCTTGAGGTTAGAATGGTACCCACCTCACTTCTTTATCATCAAGGTTGCCGATAAAGGAATACCAATATCTTCTTTGCCACCTGAGACGAGGGGAGCAACCCATCTCGACATCATAAGTATGAGATTGGCATTAATGCAAAAGGAACGATTAAAAACTTCGGTTGAAACCAGATGATCCATAAAATAAAGCTATAATAACAGGAGCCTTCTAAACTTGGGAAACTAGTAAATTCAAGTTTAAATCTAAAACTAAGCTAAGTTTGGAATTTACCTGCAGTAGTGGGGCATACCCTCAGAAAATTCAATCACGACCAGAAGAACAAGCTGTGAGAGATTGGAACATCTAGCTTAAAAGCATCGGTGCCAACCGGCGTCCCTCCTGGACTTGTTGAATCACATGAATGAGGGAAAGGTCCATGATGTCGCCGCCACTCGGAAACAGAAGTTGACTCACCACTAGTAAAGTGAGCATAAAAGTGAATCAATGGCTTCGAGGGATCCGTGAGACGTTCAATCAAGAAAGACCTGGACATTGTCTTCAAAACCGATCCACCATTCGGAATCTTCAAAAACTTGCGGCTTACACCCAAGAAGTCGGAAGCCTCACTTCGATATCCATCACGCAATGGTGGAATCAACTGGGCCCGATATCTTAAGCCCCAACAACACTTCAAACTCCTCAATGGTGGGAGTCATTTCATGCTCCCAGAATCGAAAGAGATTGAGCTCAGGGATCCAACACCCTAATATTGCCTCAATCAAATCCATTGCAATGGGACCTTGGGCAAAGAAAGAGTGAACCCCAACTTATTCAAACACCATTGAGCTCTATCATCATTATCCATACTATCTATCCAGCTACTCAAGAAAGAATCAACAATGCCATACCTCCATGGAGCTTGAAAAGAAGCTTTGAAGAAGAAGGTGAGTCAAAAATGCCCAAAATGTGAAAGAGGGAAGTAAAATCGTAAAAAGTGAAAAGTTAGGGCAAAATCAATGGTGAAACAGGCTTAAAACAAGGAGTGAGTCATGCTGGTCCGTGTCTTAAACACGGATGAAGACAAAACTGATCAATCCGTGCCAAAAGTATGGATAAAGTTAGGACCAGCTCATCCGTGTTTCAAGTACGGATAAAGTACAATGTGACTTATTCTTGCCTAAGATACGGATGAAATCCAAAATACCTCATCCGGACTCCTAGCACGGATGAAAGCTTGGTAAAGTTATCCATGTTGAAAACAAGGACCATAACGTTTTCAGCCTTAGGGTTACTAGTCATGTGAATTTTGAAAGATTCCTGACCATGTAGTAGACATCTCATGTCTCGAAATCTCAAAATCATATGAAAAATAGTGGAAACTCCTACGTGCTTGAGAAATGTGTTCAAAACTCTCGAAAGCCCCCAAAATACGTACCGGGCACGTAGGAACTTGCTAAAAACATATTGGGCCAGATTAGGCCTCCAAGAACCACCTCACTCACCATGGACCCCAAACGACTCACGCCACTCAAGAACGCACTCGTTTGGATCCTAATCTCACCCATCCGTAGGCTCACCAACACTCAAAAGCCTTGATGATCGATGTCAGACCCAAGAAGCTCGAGCCAATTGGACATACGATCATAATAATACAAATGCAAGGAATTATGAACACAAATGCACATATATATATATACAAAAGTTTGAAATGTTTATACAAATATGTCCAAAAACTAAATATAAAAATCTACATGGTTGCAAGGTACAATCAGATCGAGGGGGGAGCATCGTCCCCGAGCACTCTGAGTCTCCGAAACAGCTCCAAAAGACGATCCAGCTAAAAGCACCAACGATCCGCGGGGTGCACGGATCCGCTTTTGACCCTTGAGGTTTGGGAGTCACCACCTAATTACTATAGTTTATGAACTGAATACTGACTCTAAACGGATAAAAAACTAATCTACTAAAGAAAAATTGAATCCGACGATCACATTACGGGGTTAGAAGGTGTTAGACACCAACCCCGTCCGGCCAATGCCGGTCTCTACTTATCCCAAATAAGACTACATTGCTAATGACAAAACCTAGATAAAAAAATATAACAAAAATTTTATCTTCCATAAGCAAAGATTCTATTCCCTCAGATCTGATGAAACTGCTCCTTATACCGTACTCCTTGCTTCATTCTATCTCCGGATCTGATTTCTAATCTCCGAGACAAGATATCTCTTTCTTGGATCAGAATTCTTCGAATTTGTTGTGGATTTTGGGGTATTTTTTAAGGGCTTCTAGGTGTTTTTCAAGCTAAAATTGAAGTATAGGTGTTAGGTAAGAAGTTGGGACTTCAAAATTAGGGTTTGTGGGAGACTAGGGAAGCTTTTTGACCTATTTCTCTTAGGTTTTTTGATTTGATGCGAAAATAGGGTGTGGAGGCTCCTATGTATAAATTTTTTTAGAAGAACTAGTGTTTGATTACGGTTTCTTTTAGGGTTTTAATTAGGGTTTTAACTTTAGTCTTATAAGATTGACTTAGTCATTACGGTTTTAATTTAGGGTTTTGACTTTAGTCTTCTGAGATTGACTTGATTAGTTTAGATTAGGGTTTTGAATTTAGTCTTATGAGATTGACTAGATTAGTTTAGATTAGGATTTTGACTTTCGTCATATGAGATTGACTTTAATACTTTGACTTTAGTCTTTCTTAGTTGACTTTTAATATCTTGACTTTAGCATTACTTGATTGATTTTAAGATTGACTTTAGTCTTACTTGATTGATTATAATTTTTGGAGAACCCCTAGATGGAGGGGTCCTTAAATAAATATCGTGGCAATCATCAACAATTTTGCCTGAAAGCCTAATTGATCAATTTTTTAGTTTAAAATTTTAAATTAATGTTTCACTTTACATTATTTAATGTTTTATTTATTAATTTTGAAAATTTTAATTATTAAAATTATAAACCATTTTACCCTCGGAGAGAATTTTTTACGTTTTAAGTCGTTTTTCAATGTTCCAGGATGTTTTGGAATCAGTTTTTCATAAGGAGTTCAATGGAAATGTTGGTTTTTGTCATGTATAAAGTTTTTTGTATAAAATAGTCGTGAACTTTATGGGGGCATTTTCATAATTTTGTAAAATTCTGTGAAAATTGACGAAATGATTTATTTGGTTTCGATTTGTTATTTTATGTGTTTGAATCAGTTTTCCTAATCGTAACGTAGGCTTTAGGGTTGTTTTGATGTTAAGGGTATTTTGGTAATTTGATCATTTTTAGTGATTTTTATCGTGAAGCTTCTTTTTGATTTGCAAGATAATGATTTCTATGTTTCTGGGGTCGTATTTTCCTAGCGTAGCGTGATTTCTAAAGTTTTGTCAATTCGAGATACCTCATCTAGATTTCTAAAACATATTTGGTAACAAAATAAAGTATTGGAATAAACACCCATCATTGGGAACCGTTGCGATCGGGTTGACGAGTTGATTAATCAAGCGAGTGTAAAAATGGGGTGTCTACAGTTGCACCTCTTTGGCAGAGGGTTGAAGCAAACTAGATAGCAAATCTATTTTGGTAGATAGTGCGATATCCGAATGCCAAAACTAGTGACAGTTCATTTTGCAGCCTGATTTAGCAATTCGTCAGGGTGTTCGGATCCTTGAGCGTAAAACTCTCTTCGAACTAAAAAGTTGTCAAGTCATTAAGCGAGAACTCTCATTGACAGTGTCAGATCATTGAATTTTAAAGAATTCTCCTTGACTAAAAGTGCAAATGTGAGTGTGTGTATATGTGAAACTGAGTAAAAATGTGTCAGGTCCTAGAGATCTTCTCTCACTGACAATAATGATTCAAAATTGAAATGTGCTTATGCAACGAAAGCAATCATGGCAAGGTTGAACAATGAGGTAATTGGAGTTATAACAATATAAGAACTTCGTTAAATCCTATTTGAAATTCTTTTTTCGAGTTCGAAAAAATATGAGTTTCATTTATCAAACTCGAACCTATTGTAGCTATGCTTCTCAGGCTAAAGAACTTAAACAATCCTGTTAATTCATTCTATGATTCAAAAAAGTTGGAGTCTCTTTTCTCAGTCTCTGGCTAAGGTTTATAGGAACTTAAAAAATCCTATTAAAATTGGAGTCTCGTTTTTCGAACTCGAACTAAGATTTATAGGCACTTCAAAAAAACCTATTCATTATATGATTCAAAAAGTTGGAGTCTCACTTCTCGGAATCGCACTTAGGTTTATAGGTACTTTAAAAAAACCTATTCATTCTATGATTCAAAAAGTTGGAGTCTCACTTCTTGGACTCGCACTTAGGTTTGTAGGCACTTCAAAAAAATCTACTCATTCTATGATTCAAAAAGTTGGAGTCTTATTTCTTGGACTCGCACTTAGGTTTATAGGCACTTCAAAAAGCCTATTCATTTTATGATTCAAAAAGTTGGAGTTCGCTTCTCGCACTCGAAGCTAAGTTTGTAGGCACTTCAAAAAACTTACTCATTCTATGATTTAAAAAGTTGGAGTCTTATTTCTTGGACTCGCACTTAGGTTTATAGGCACTTCAAAAAGCTCATTCATTCTATGATTCAAAAAGTTGGAGTATCGTTTCTTGGACTCGAACTTAAGTTTATAGGCATTTTAAAAAGCCCACTCATTCTATGATTCAAAAAGTTGGAGTCTCGTTTCTTGGACTCAAAGTTACTAAGCCACGTTTCTCTGGCTTAGATTTATGAGAACTTAAACAATCCTATTAATCGAGCTCAAAGTTTGAAAGATCGGGCCTTTATTGGCTTATTATCCATCTGGATTCGTAATTGTCATTGGACTTCATCGGACTTTTAAATAAGATTTTCCTTTTTATCATGTGATTAAGAACAAAACGTTGGAATTAAATGACTTTCAAAAAATGCCCCTAGTTTAAAGGTTGGCTTTAACTGGAACTTGACTACGAGACTGATGGAATATACCACGCTTGAAAAATATGGACTCTGATGTATGACAGATAAAAGAACTGGCATTCCTATAAATTTAAGACTCTTTAGGTTATCATATGTGCAATAAGGGATTGATCATTTTCTTTCGAATTTCTTTTGAAAAATGCTTGAACTGGACTTTTAAAAAAATCTTGATAAATATTAGAATAGAAGATCTTTCTCTTCAAAGTGGTTGATGGTTCTACATCTTTCATTAGCAAACACTTGAACAAGTAAACATACTCTTGAAGATCCCACAATGTTCAAGGTGACTTCTGAATTTTTTTGACTTCAACATTGTCGAATGTGAACTCTTGGCTGAAAAACGAATATTGCAGCTTGAATGGTTATGCATTTTCTAGTTTCTGCACAGGCTTCCTTCTGAATTGTTCTTCTTAATGGAACATTTCCTCCCATTTGATGATGTTCTAATTTTTTCCTAGATCGTCTCTTCAGATTTTCAATCTAGCGGACTTTGTTTTTTTTTTTCTGATGATACCTTGAGTTTTGCCTATGTCACCTTTTCAGGTTTTCAATCTAGCGGACTTTATTTTTCTTTTTCTGATGATGCCTTGATTTTTGCCTAAGTCGTCTTTTCAGGTTTTCAACCTAGCAGGCTTTCTTTTTTATGGTTATACCCTAAATTTTGCTTAAGTCGCCTTTCCTGGTTTTCGACTTAGCGGGCTTCTCTTTTTTCTTGATGATTTTAAATAACTAACTCGACAACTTTTTGGTTCCCTGCACTTTAACCGAGTCAATTAGCATTCAGGAGGACTTAATAGGTGGGCTTAGGATATGATTTAGAAAGAAAAGATATAAGGCTTAACTTTCCAAAATGCCCCTAGTTTGATATTCTCTCTTTTCTGTCAATTATTTTGATTTTTTCTAAATGCCCCTAGTTTGGCATTCTTATATTTTGAATTTTTTTCTAATGTCCTTAGTTTGGCATTCTTTTCTTTTGAACTTTTCAATAGGAGATTTTCCTTTTAGATGACACTTTTCTTAAGAGAATACACTTATTCTTTGCGTAACCGGGCCTGAAATAACTTCTCAGGATGCCTACGTACCCCAAATATTTCTTTTTCTTTTGGGATCAGATCAAAACGTAGTTCATACTAAGATTCCCTCCCAAGGTTAGTCGATATGGTTTAGAAAGAAGTGGCTATTGCTTTTATTTTTTTTCTTTTTTGGTAAGATAAGATAATTGTTCGACCAAAGAAGGCCTCCTTTGGTGACTGCTCCTTGACTTGGTCAAAATTTCAGGAATTCGATATCTGGATTGCTCTGTCGAGTAAGGTATTCTTTTGAAATTGTATATTCTTCAGTTTTCTTTTATAAAATTGAGTATGATCGACTATTCAACTCTTCTAGAACTTGAGAAAATCTTTTATTCTTTAATGAATGACAACTCTCCTCTCTTGAGTGAAAAAACATGGTAGATCCACTTGTAGGTCTTAGCGTCTTTCTCGATGCTTTCAGCTATATCCTTTTTGACTAATAATCTTTGACTTTGAAATCACTCTTAACTTTATGTCTTGATCTATGTTTTTGTATAATCCATCCATATATCCTTATGAGACCATGCAAGAATATTATTGAATTTCTCAAGTAAGTTTACTATTCTCTCATGTTCTCCTGAGGATAACGTATCACCAATTTGCACTTCTTGAATGTACTCTTTAATTCCAATATTTATCAAATTTGGTTAGTGAGCTCTGAGTCATTTCTCGTGTTAGATTTTATGTTCACATTATTATTGCACGTATGATAATTAAAAGCTTCTTTGCTTTATTGGAATAAAAAGATATAGACCTACCAACTTGACTAAAAGTTAACAATTAATAAACCCTAACATAATGAAACTGATCAACCGAATTTAAACACTGACGCAACTAATACTTAAGAAAAAAAACTCAAAATAGGGATATGATTCTGAGTGGAAGGACACAGTGTCAGAGTCTATGCCGCTTTGGATAACCCATTGCTTCAATATTGTCTTTGCTTTTCTGTTATGTCATTGTCTTAGGGCAGATGAGCCCATTCTGGCATGATAAGGATGTACTATCAATATTGTCCTTGCTTTTTTGTTATGTCATTGTCTCAGGGCAGATGAGCCCATTCTGGTATGATAAGGATGCGCTATCAATACCAATCAAGCGGATGAAAGAAGCTAGGTCAACTGATTCAGGTTTGGACATGGATATTAGATTCAACGTAGGAGGGGGTTGATTTTGAAAGGTAGGCAAAGGGTTAGTTTTAACATTAGGCGCGGTAGGAGCAGGTATGGTAACTTTTCCTTGTTCGATAAGGTCTTGGATATCATGGTGGAGGGTAATGCACCTATCCAGAACATGACCGGGCATTTGATGGAATTCACAGAATTGCCCATTGTCCAAGTTTGGAGGGAGAGGGTTAGGCAACGGCTTGGGTTGTAACGGTGTCAACAGTCCCCTTTTCATTAATTTTTGATAAGCAACACTAAGGGACATCCTGAGATTGGAGAATTATCTCCTAGGTTTGGCTTGTGAGGATTGAGTGGCTTGAGGAGCTAGGGAAAAAGAGGTGTGGGCCACTTGCAAGGAATTTGTACTGGGTTTGAAGTGTTTGCGTTTTGACTAAGACAAGTTGTCAAAGAGTCCTGAAGAGTAGGCTTCCTCGACTTGGTTTCCAGCTTCAAGAAGGGATTGAAAGGTAGGTAAGTATTGAGGCATCAAGTACTTGGCGTAATTGGGAGTAAGATTACTGAGGATAATCTTCACTTGCTCTTTTTTTTGAGGTCGGTCCCATAACTGAATGGCCTTGGCTCTCAATCGAGCAATGAATTCTGTAAAGGTTTCCTCGGGCTTCTGCTTAGTTGTTTCTAGATTCCTTCTTGTGAGTTCAATGTCTGTGTTAAAGGAATATCGACCAATGAACTTTTTCATCAATTCGTGCCATGTTTTTACCCGAGATGAGTCCAGTGACATTAACCAGCATAAGGCAGGACCTGTAAGGGTTCTCTGAAAAAGTTGGGCCATCTGTTCTTCACTCAGACCCTGAGACTGCATGATACCAACATATATTTTTAAGTGAGTCCTAAGGCATCCAGTCCCATCAAATTTATCCATATCTTGCATTGTGAACTTTTTTGGCAGACGGACTGTAGGAGATAATGCCATTGCTCTTAATCCAAGGACGAGATCATCAGGGTCTTTGATATTCTTCAATGCAGTTTCTACCTGAGTTATTCGATGAGCTAATACAGGGTCAACAGGCACTTGATCATCTTCAAAATCTTCAACCAGGTCAAACACAGCCTGAGATTCTATAACTTTATCTTTTTTCTTTTCAATTTTCAGGTATTCGATTTATGTTTGAACAGAAGTAATAATCTGTGCTTAAAAAGATTCTAAAATCTGACGGAGCGCAGCTTCATCCATGGTATTTATTTCTTCTCGTGGCAAAGACTGACTACTTGGCAATGGTGCTTTAGATAGACGGCTTTTTCCACGGACCCAAAGTGGTACAAATGAAGGTTTAGAACGTTTGGGACCAATTATCACCTGATCGGAAGTAAATCAAGGTTAACAATTGACTCTAAAGCTTTGACTCTTAACCACATTATTAAAGTTTTGATATAGAATAGCCCAAGTTCAATGGAAAATATCGAATCCAAATGCACTATAAGTCTATAGTGATCAAGAAAGTGAAAAAGATTAGGCGCGGGTCTACCCTTAATTGGAATCGAACCTTTAATCAGACAAATTAATTTGGTCCTAAGATCGAATATTTCTATACAAAGTGGTCTGAATCTTTAAAAGTGAAAATCAATTAGTCCAACTGATTTGGTATTGATCAATTTGATCCATTTGTCAATTGGGCCAACTGGTTTAAGTGGTTCGAATTAATTGGTACATTTCACCGATTGGATCGGACCGATATTGCGGGTTTTGTTTAATTTTTCTGGATCGGTCCACCCACTTACCTGTTGGTTGGATTAAATAAATCAACCCAGGAACACCCACGATAAGTTCGAGTCATGACCTACAGGGAAGGTTTCTAAACTTTAAGCTTACTACGTGCAATGCATTTTATCTGCCCACCCTTGCTTAAATACACCTATATACCTCTCGATATGCGGTGACTTGGTTTGATATACCGTATAGGTGATAATCTAAAACATCAACTCACTTCTCTAAAGTCAAAAGTAGCCAGTTTGATCTCCAGTTGAGAGGTGGTGCACGATGCTGAGCAAGGGCCTACTTAAATACCTCTCGTCTATAATAGACATAGTCTATCCCCCTCGTACAATAGGATACAGCTGGGCAAGATCTCGCTTAGGCACCGATTTTGACCAAGAAGTGCAATTGATATACTTAGATTATCTTTTACATACCTATGGGTACGGGTCAAGAGTTGTAGCTTTCATAAATGGTTTGGCATGCGACCGACCACGTACTAGTACTACGTTGGCAATCGGGACATGTGACTGTGTGGCTCACAATAGGTCAAAGGTTCAGGTCGTTCCAGCTTGGGTGCATCAATATACTTCTCAGAATCACCTGATCAGACAGTATTGATGCCCCAATTTGATATACCTTAAGGTACGTGACTGGAGTTGTGGTTTTCATGAATGATGTCGCATCTTCGAAGAGACCGGGACACACACTAGTGCCACGTTGGCAATATATGACATGTAAGTATGAAAAATAGTAAACGTGCTTGTGATGTATGCAAAACAGAGTGGGGTGTGCCCAGGGCTGATTGACCATATTTTTAGTCATCAATAAACCCTATAGAAGATTGTAGTAAAGTGATTTGTAGGGTATCATTATTGGTCGGGG